>NW_027255456.1:0-159597 GCF_003086295.3 Arachis hypogaea | reverse complement strand
TTATTTTTATATTTTTAATTTTTTTAAAAAATTTTTTTTTTTTTTTTTTTTTTTTTTTATTTTTTATTCACGGATAATGCTAACCAAAGTTACTTTTTTTTGCACTTGTTCAAAATTAAGAATAAATTAATTTAAAAATTAAATTTTTTTTTTTATTTTTTGGATATTTTTGAATTTTTAATTTTTACAATTAGAAAAATATTTTTTATTTAAAAATAAAAAATAATAAATTTATAGATCTGTTGTTTATAGATATTGCTGGACTTTATTTTTTTTATTATTTAAATAAAAACATTTAATAATATAATTTTAAAATTCAAAAATAAAAATTTAGTTTTTTAAAATTTTTTATTTTCAAAAATATTTTTTATTTTTTTATTCACCGGATAATGCTAACCCAGAAAGTTGACTTTTTCTCACTTGTTCACAAATTAAGAATAAATTAATTTAAAAATTAAAATTTTATTTTTTTATTTTTTGATATTTTGAATTTTTTAATTTTTTACAATAGAAAAATATTTTTTATTTAAAAATAAAAAAATAATTTACAGATCTGTTTTTATTAGTATTGTGGACTTTATTTTTTTTATTATTTAAATAAAAAATTTAATAATATAATTTAAATTAAAAAATTTTTTTTTAATTTTTTTTTTAAAATATTTTTATTTTTTATTCACCGGATAATGCTACACCAGAAGTTGACTTTTTTCTGCACTTGTTCAAATTAAGAATAAATTAATTTAAAAAATTAAATTTTATTTTTTTATTTTTTGATATTTTGGAATTTTTAATTTTTACAATAGAAAAAATATTTTTATTTAAAAATAAAAAATAATAATTTAAGATCTGTTGTTTATTAGTATTGTGGACTTTATTTTTTTTATTATTTAAATAAAAAAATTTAATAATATAATTTAAAATTCAAAAAAAATTATTTTTTAAATTTTTATTTTTTAAAATATTTTTTATTTTTTATTCACCGGATAATGCTACACCAGACAGTTGACTTTTTTTTTGCACTTGTTCACAAATTAAGAATAAATTAATTTAAAAATTTAAATTTTATTTTTTTATTTTTTGGATATTTTGGAATTTTTAATTTTTACAATTAGAAAAATATTTTTTATTTTAAAAATAAAAAATAATAAATTTATAGATCTGTTGTTTATAGATATTGCTGGACTTATTTTTTTTATTATTTAAATAAAAAAATTTAATAATATAATTTAAAATTCAAAATAAAAATTTATTTTTTAAAATTTTTATTTTAAAAATATTTTTTATTTTTTATTCACCGGATAATGCTACACCAGACAGTTGACTTTTTTGCTGCACTTGTTCACAAATTAAGAATAAATTAATTTAAAAAATTAAAATTTTATTTTTTTATTTTTTGGATATTTTGGAATTTTTAATTTTTACAATTAGAAAAAATATTTTTTATTTAAAAATAAAAAATAATAAATTTACAGATCTGTTGTTTATTAGATATTGTGGACTTTATTTTTTTTATTATTTAAATAAAAAACATTTAATAATATAATTTAAAATTCAAAAATAAAAATTTATTTTTAAATTTTTATTTTTAAAAATATTTTTTATTTTTTATTCACCGGATAATGCTACACCAGACAGTTGACTTTTTTGCTGCACTTGTTCACAAATTAAGAATAAATTAATTTAAAAAATTAAATTTTATTTTTTTATTTTTTGGATATTTTTGGAATTTTTTAATTTTTACAATTAGAAAAATATTTTTTATTTAAAAATAAAAAATAATAAATTTATAGATCTGTTGTTTATAGATATTGCTGGACTTTATTTTTTTTATTATTTAAATAAAAAACATTTAATAATATAATTTAAAATTAAAATAAAAAATTTATTTTTTAAATTTTTTATTTTAAAAATATTTTTTATTTTTTATTCACCGGATAATGCTACACCAGATAGTTGACTTTTTTGCTCACTTGTTCACAATTAAGAATAAATTAATTTAAAAAATTAAATTTTATTTTTTTATTTTTTGATATTTTGAATTTTTAATTTTTTACAATAGAAAAAATATTTTTATTTAAAAATAAAAAATAATAAATTTACAGATCTGTTGTTTATTAGTTATTGGTGGACTTTATTTTTTTTTATTATTTAAATAAAAAACATTTAATAATATAATTTAAAATTCAAAAATAAAAATTTATTTTTTAAATTTTTATTTTTTAAAAATATTTTTTATTTTTTATTCACCGGATAATGCTACACCAGACAGTTGACTTTTTTTGCTGCACTTGTTCACAAATTAAGAATAAATTAATTTAAAAAATTTAGAATTTTAATTTTTTTATTTTTTGGATATTTTTGGAATTTTTTAATTTTTACAATTAGAAAAATATTTTTTATTTAAAAATAAAAAATAATAAATTTATAGATCTGTTGTTTACTAGATATTGCTGGACTTTATTTTTTTTATTATTTAAATAAAAAAATTTAATAATATAATTTAAAATTAAAAATAAAAATTTATTTTTTAAATTTTTTATTTTAAAATATTTTTTATTTTTTTATTCACCGGATAATGCTACACCAGATAGTTGACTTTTTTGCTGCACTTGTTCACGAATTAAGAATAAATTAATTTAAAAAATTAAAATTTTATTTTTTTATTTTTTGGATATTTTTGGAATTTTTTAATTTTTTACAATTAGAAAAAAATATTTTTTATTTAAAAATAAAAAATAATAAATTTACAGATCTGTTGTTTATTAGTTATTGGTGGACTTTATTTTATTTTTATTATTTAAATAAAAACATTTAATAATATAATTTAAAATTCAAAATAAAAATTTATTTTTTAAATTTTTAATTTTTTAAAAATATTTTTTATTTTTTATTCACCGGATAATGCTACACCAGACAGTTGACTTTTTTTTGCACTTGTTCACAAATTAAGAATAAATTAATTTAAAAAATTAAATTTTATTTTTTTATTTTTTGGATATTTTTGGAATTTTTTAATTTTTACAATTAGAAAAATATTTTTTATTTTAAAATAAAAAATAATAAATTTATAGATCTGTTGTTTATAGATATTGCTGGACTTTTTTTTTTATTATTTAAATAAAAAAATTTAATAATATAATTTTAAAATTAAAAATAAAAATTTATTTTTTAAAATTTTTTATTTTAAAAATATTTTTTATTTTTTATTCACCGGATAATGCTACACCCAGATAGTTGACTTTTTTGCTACACTTGTTCACGAATTAAGAATAAATTAATTTAAAAATTAAAATTTTATTTTTTTATTTTTTGGATATTTTGGAATTTTTTAATTTTTTACAATAGAAAAAATATTTTTTATTTAAAAATAAAAAATAATAAATTTACAGATCTGTTGTTTATTAGTTATTGTGGACTTTATTTTATTTTTATTATTTAAATAAAAACATTTAATAATATAATTTAAAATTCAAAATAAAAATTTATTTTTTAAAATTTTTATTTTTTAAAAATATTTTTTATTTTTTATTCACCGGATAATGCTACACCGAACAGTTGACTTTTTTTGCTGCACTTGTTCACAAATTAAGAATAAATTAATTTAAAAAATTTAAATTTTAATTTTTTTATTTTTTGGATATTTTTGGAATTTTTTAATTTTTACAATTAGAAAAATATTTTTTATTTTAAAATAAAAAATAATAAATTTATAGATCTGTTGTTTACTAGATATTGCTGGACTTTATTTTTTTTATTATTTAAATAAAAAAATTTAATAATATAATTTAAAATTAAAAATAAAAATTTATTTTTTAAAATTTTTTATTTTAAAAATATTTTTTATTTTTTTATTCACCGGATAATGCTACACCAGATAGTTGACTTTTTTGCTACACTTGTTCACGAATTAAGAATAAATTAATTTAAAAAATTAAAATTTTATTTTTTTATTTTTTGGATATTTTGGAATTTTTTAATTTTTTACAATAGAAAAAATATTTTTTAGTTTAAAAATAAAAAATAATAAATTTACAGATCTGTTGTTTATTAGATATTGTGGACTTTATTTTATTTTTATTATTTAAATAAAAAACATTTAATAATATAATTTAAAATTCAAAAATAAAAAATTTATTTTTTAAAATTTTTATTTTTTAAAAATATTTTTTATTTTTTATTCACCGGATAATGCTACACCCAGACAGTTGACTTTTTTTGCTGCACTTGTTCACAAATTAAGAATAAATTAATTTAAAAAATTAAATTTTATTTTTTTATTTTTTGGATATTTTTGGAATTTTTAATTTTTACAATTAGAAAAATATTTTTTATTTAAAAATAAAAAATAATAAATTTATAGATCTGTTGTTTACTAGATATTGCTGGACTTTATTTTTTTTATTATTTAAATAAAAAAATTTAATAATATAATTTAAAATTAAAAATAAAAATTTAGTTTTTTAAAATTTTTATCTTTCAAAAATATTTTTTATTTTTTATTCACCGGATAATGCTACACCAGATAGTTGACTTTTTTGCTACACTTGTTCACGAATTAAGAATAAATTAATTTAAAAAATTAAAATTTTATTTTTTTATTTTTTGGATATTTTGGAATTTTTTAATTTTTTACAATAGAAAAAATATTTTTTAATTTAAAAATAAAAAATAATAAATTTACAGATCTGTTGTTTATTAGTTATTGGTGGACTTTATTTTATTTTTATTATTTAAATAAAAAAATTTAATAATATAATTTAAAAATTCAAAAATAAAAATTTATTTTTAAAATTTTTAATTTTTAAAAATATTTTTATTTTTTTATTCACCGGATAATGCTACACCCAGACAGTTGACTTTTTTTCTGCACTTGTTCACAAATTAAGAATAAATTAATTTAAAAAATTTAAATTTTAATTTTTTTATTTTTTGGATATTTTTGGAATTTTTTAATTTTTACAATTAGAAAAATATTTTTTATTTTAAAAATAAAAAATAATAAATTTATAGATCTGTTGTTTACTAGATATTGCTGGACTTTATTTTTTTTATTATTTAAATAAAAAATTTAATAATATAATTTAAAATTAAAAATAAAAATTTATTTTTTAAAATTTTTTATTTTCAAAAATATTTTTTATTTTTTTATTCACCGGATAATGCTACACCAGATAGTTGACTTTTTTGCTACACTTGTTCACGAATTAAGAATAAATTAATTTAAAAAATTAAAATTTTATTTTTTTATTTTTTGGATATTTTGGAATTTTTTAATTTTTTACAATAGAAAAAATATTTTTTAATTTAAAAATAAAAAATAATAAATTTACAGATCTGTTGTTTATTAGTTATTGGTGGACTTTATTTTATTTTTATTATTTAAATAAAAAACATTTAATAATATAATTTAAAATTCAAAAATAAAAAATTTATTTTTTAAAATTTTTAATTTTTTAAAAATATTTTTTATTTTTTATTCACCGGATAATGCTACACCCAGACAGTTGACTTTTTTTGCTGCACTTGTTCACAAATTAAGAATAAATTAATTTAAAAAATTAAATTTTATTTTTTTATTTTTTGGATATTTTTGGAATTTTTTAATTTTTACAATTAGAAAAATATTTTTATTTTAAAATAAAAAATAATAAATTTATAGATCTGTTGTTTACTAGATATTGCTGGACTTTATTTTTTTTATTATTTAAATAAAAAATATTTAATAATATAATTTAAAATTAAAAATAAAAAATTTAGTTTTTTAAAATTTTTTATCTTTAAAAATATTTTTTATTTTTTTATTCACCGGATAATGCTACACCAGATAGTTGACTTTTTGCTACACTTGTTCACGAATTAAGAATAAATTAATTTAAAAAATTAAAATTTTATTTTTTTATTTTTTGTATATTTTGGAATTTTTTAATTTTTACAATAGAAAAAATATTTTTTAATTTAAAAATAAAAAATAATAAATTTACAGATCTGTTGTTTATTAGTTATTGGTGGACTTTATTTTATTTTTATTATTTAAATAAAAAACATTTAATAATATAATTTAAAATTCAAAAATAAAAAATTTATTTTTTAAAATTTTTATTTTTTAAAAATATTTTTATTTTTTTATTCACCGGATAATGCTACACCCAGACAGTTGACTTTTTTTCTGCACTTGTTCACAAATTAAGAATAAATTAATTTAAAAAATTAAAATTTTATTTTTTTATTTTTTGGATATTTTTGGAATTTTTTAATTTTTACAATTAGAAAAATATTTTTTATTTTAAAAATAAAAAATAATAAATTTATAGATCTGTTGTTTACTAGATATTGCTGGACTTTATTTTTTTTATTATTTAAATAAAAAAATTTAATAATATAATTTAAAATTAAAAATAAAAAATTTAGTTTTTTAAATTTTTATTTTCAAAAATATTTTTTATTTTTTTATTCACCGGATAATGCTACACCAGATAGTTGACTTTTTGCTCACTTGTTCACGAATTAAGAATAAATTAATTTAAAAAATTAAAATTTTATTTTTTTATTTTTTGGATATTTTTGGAATTTTTTAATTTTTTACAATTAGAAAAAATATTTTTTATTTAAAAATAAAAAATAATAAATTTACAGATCTGTTGTTTATTAGATATTGTGGACTTTATTTTTTTTATTATTTAAATAAAAAAATTTAATAATATAATTTAAAATTCAAAAATAAAAAATTTATTTTTTAAAATTTTTATTTTTAAAAATATTTTTTATTTTTTTATTCACCGGATAATGCTACACCAGAAGTTGACTTTTTTGCTGCACTTGTTCACAAATTAAGAATAAATTAATTTAAAAAATTAAATTTTATTTTTTTATTTTTTGGATATTTTGGAATTTTTTAATTTTTTACAATTAGAAAAATATTTTTTATTTAAAAATAAAAAATAATAAATTTATAGATCTGTTGTTTATAGATATTGCTGGACTTTATTTTTTTTATTATTTAAATAAAAAACATTTAATAATATAATTTAAAATTCAAAAATAAAAATTTATTTTTTAAATTTTTTATTTTAAAAATATTTTTTATTTTTTTATTCACCGGATAATGCTACACCCAGACAGTTGACTTTTTTGCTGCACTTGTTCACAAATTAAGAATAAATTAATTTAAAAAATTAAAATTTTATTTTTTTATTTTTTGGATATTTTTGGAATTTTTTAATTTTTACAATTAGAAAAAATATTTTTTATTTAAAAATAAAAAATAATAAATTTACAGATCTGTTGTTTATTAGATATTGCTGGACTTTATTTTTTTTATTATTTAAATAAAAAAATTTAATAATATAATTTAAAATTCAAAAATAAAAAATTTATTTTTTAAAATTTTTATTTTTAAAAATATTTTTTATTTTTTATTCACCGGATAATGCTACACCCAGACAGTTGACTTTTTTGCTGCACTTGTTCACAAATTAAGAATAAATTAATTTAAAAAATTAAAATTTTATTTTTTTATTTTTTGATATTTTTGGAATTTTTTAATTTTTTACAATTAGAAAAAATATTTTTTATTTAAAAATAAAAAATAATAAATTTACAGATCTGTTGTTTATTAGTATTGCTGGACTTTATTTTTTTTATTATTTAAATAAAAACATTTAATAATATAATTTAAAATTCAAAAATAAAAAATTTATTTTTTAAATTTTTTATTTTTAAAAATATTTTTTATTTTTTATTCACCGGATAATGCTACACCAGACAGTTGACTTTTTTGCTGCACTTGTTCACAAATTAAGAATAAATTAATTTAAAAAATTAAATTTTATTTTTTTATTTTTTGGATATTTTTGGAATTTTTTAATTTTTACAATTAGAAAAAATATTTTTTATTTAAAAATAAAAAATAATAAATTTATAGATCTGTTGTTTATTAGATATTGCTGGACTTTATTTTTTTTATTATTTAAATAAAAAACATTTAATAATATAATTTAAAATTAAAATAAAAATTTATTTTTTAAAATTTTTATTTTTAAAAATATTTTTTATTTTTTATTCACCGGATAATGCTACACCCAGACAGTTGACTTTTTTGCTGCACTTGTTCACAAATTAAGAATAAATTAATTTAAAAAATTAAATTTTATTTTTTTATTTTTTGGATATTTTGGAATTTTTAATTTTTTACAATTAGAAAAAATATTTTTATTTAAAAATAAAAAATAATAAATTTACAGATCTGTTGTTTATTAGATATTGCTGGACTTTATTTTTTTTATTATTTAAATAAAAACATTTAATAATATAATTTAAAATTCAAAAATAAAAATTTATTTTTTAAAATTTTTATTTTAAAAATATTTTTTATTTTTTATTCACCGGATAATGCTACACCCAGACAGTTGACTTTTTTTGCTGCACTTGTTCACAAATTAAGAATAAATTAATTTAAAAAATTAAATTTTATTTTTTTATTTTTTGGATATTTTGGAATTTTTTAATTTTTTACAATTAGAAAAATATTTTTTATTTAAAAATAAAAAATAATAAATTTATAGATCTGTTGTTTATTAGATATTGCTGGACTTTATTTTTTTTATTATTTAAATAAAAAAATTTAATAATATAATTTAAAATTCAAAATAAAAATTTATTTTTTAAAATTTTTTATTTTAAAAATATTTTTTATTTTTTATTCACCGGATAATGCTACACCAGACAGTTGACTTTTTTGCTGCACTTGTTCACGAATTAAGAATAAATTAATTTAAAAAATTAAATTTTATTTTTTTATTTTTTGATATTTTGGAATTTTTTAATTTTTACAATTAGAAAAAATATTTTTTATTTAAAAATAAAAAATAATAAATTTACAGATCTGTTGTTTATTAGATATTGTGGACTTTATTTTTTTTATTATTTAAATAAAAAACATTTAATAATATAATTTAAAATTCAAAAATAAAAAATTTATTTTTAATTTTTAATTTTTTAAAAATATTTTTTATTTTTTATTCACCGGATAATGCTACACCAGACAGTTGACTTTTTTTGCTGCACTTGTTCACAAATTAAGAATAAATTAATTTAAAAAATTAAAATTTTATTTTTTTATTTTTTGGATATTTTGGAATTTTTAATTTTTACAATTAGAAAAAATATTTTTTATTTAAAAATAAAAAATAATAAATTTATAGATCTGTTGTTTATTAGATATTGCTGGACTTTATTTTTTTTATTATTTAAATAAAAAACATTTAATAATATAATTTAAAATTCAAAAATAAAAAATTTATTTTTTAAAATTTTTTATTTTCAAAAATATTTTTTATTTTTTTATTCACCGGATAATGCTACACCCAGATAGTTGACTTTTTGCTACACTTGTTCACAAATTAAGAATAAATTAATTTAAAAAATTAAAATTTTATTTTTTTATTTTTTGTATATTTTGGAATTTTTAATATTTTACAATAGAAAAAATATTTTTTATTTAAAAATAAAAAATAATAAATTTACAGATCTGTTGTTTATTAGTTATTGGTGGACTTTATTTTATTTTTATTATTTAAATAAAAAACATTTAATAATATAATTTAAAATTCAAAAATAAAAATTTATTTTTTAAATTTTTATTTTTAAAAATATTTTTTATTTTTTATTCACCGGATAATGCTACACCCAGACAGTTGACTTTTTTTCTGCACTTGTTCACAAATTAAGAATAAATTAATTTAAAAAATTAAATTTTAATTTTTTTATTTTTTGGATATTTTTGGAATTTTTAATTTTTACAATTAGAAAAAATATTTTTTATTTTAAAAATAAAAAATAATAAATTTATAGATCTGTTGTTTATAGATATTGCTGGACTTTATTTTTTTTATTATTTAAATAAAAAAATTTAATAATATAATTTAAAATTCAAAAATAAAAATTTATTTTTTAAAATTTTTATTTTTAAAAATATTTTTTATTTTTTATTCACCGGATAATGCTACACCCAGAAGTTGACTTTTTTGCTGCACTTGTTCACAAATTAAGAATAAATTAATTTAAAAAATTAAATTTTATTTTTTTATTTTTTGGATATTTTGGAATTTTTTAATTTTTTACAATTAGAAAAAATATTTTTTATTTAAAAATAAAAAATAATAAATTTACAGATCTGTTGTTTATTAGATATTGTGGACTTTATTTTATTTTTATTATTTAAATAAAAACATTTAATAATATAATTTAAAATTCAAAAATAAAAATTTATTTTTTAAAATTTTTATTTTTAAAAATATTTTTTATTTTTTATTCACCGGATAATGCTACACCCAGACAGTTGACTTTTTTTCTGCACTTGTTCACAAATTAAGAATAAATTAATTTAAAAAATTTAAATTTTATTTTTTTATTTTTTGGATATTTTTGGAATTTTTAATTTTTACAATTAGAAAAAATATTTTTATTTAAAAATAAAAAATAATAAATTTATAGATCTGTTGTTTATAGATATTGCTGGACTTTATTTTTTTTATTATTTAAATAAAAAAATTTAATAATATAATTTAAAATTAAAAATAAAAATTTATTTTTTAAATTTTTTATTTTAAAAATATTTTTTATTTTTTATTCACCGGATAATGCTACACCAGACAGTTGACTTTTTTGCTGCACTTGTTCACGAATTAAGAATAAATTAATTTAAAAAATTAAATTTTATTTTTTTATTTTTTGGATATTTTGGAATTTTTAATTTTTTACAATTAGAAAAAATATTTTTTATTTAAAAATAAAAAATAATAAATTTACAGATCTGTTGTTTATTAGATATTGCTGGACTTTATTTTATTTTTATTATTTAAATAAAAAACATTTAATAATATAATTTAAAATTCAAAAATAAAAAATTTATTTTTTAAATTTTTATTTTTTAAAAATATTTTTATTTTTTATTCACCGGATAATGCTACACCCAACAGTTGACTTTTTTTGCTGCACTTGTTCACAAATTAAGAATAAATTAATTTAAAAAATTAAATTTTATTTTTTTATTTTTTGGATATTTTGGAATTTTTAATTTTTACAATTAGAAAAATATTTTTATTTTAAAAATAAAAAATAATAAATTTATAGATCTGTTGTTTATAGATATTGCTGGACTTTATTTTTTTTATTATTTAAATAAAAAAATTTAATAATATAATTTAAAATTAAAAATAAAAAATTTAGTTTTTTAAAATTTTTTATCTTTCAAAAATATTTTTTATTTTTTTATTCACCGGATAATGCTACACCCAGATAGTTGACTTTTTGCTACACTTGTTCACGAATTAAGAATAAATTAATTTAAAAAATTAAAATTTTATTTTTTTATTTTTTGTATATTTTGGAATTTTTAATATTTTACAATAGAAAAAATATTTTTTAATTTAAAAATAAAAAATAATAAATTTACAGATCTGTTGTTTATTAGTTATTGGTGGACTTTATTTTATTTTTATTATTTAAATAAAAAACATTTAATAATATAATTTAAAATTCAAAAATAAAAATTTATTTTTTAAATTTTTATTTTTTAAAAATATTTTTTATTTTTTATTCACCGGATAATGCTACACCCAGACAGTTGACTTTTTTTCTGCACTTGTTCACAAATTAAGAATAAATTAATTTAAAAAATTTAAATTTTAATTTTTTTATTTTTTGGATATTTTTGGAATTTTTTAATTTTTACAATTAGAAAAATATTTTTATTTTAAAATAAAAAATAATAAATTTATAGATCTGTTGTTTACTAGATATTGCTGGACTTTATTTTTTTTATTATTTAAATAAAAAAATTTAATAATATAATTTAAAATTAAAAATAAAAATTTATTTTTTAAATTTTTTATTTTAAAAATATTTTTTATTTTTTATTCACCGGATAATGCTACACCAGATAGTTGACTTTTTTGCTGCACTTGTTCACGAATTAAGAATAAATTAATTTAAAAAATTAAAATTTTATTTTTTTATTTTTTGGATATTTTGGAATTTTTTAATTTTTTACAATTAGAAAAAATATTTTTTATTTAAAAATAAAAAATAATAAATTTACAGATCTGTTGTTTATTAGATATTGGTGGACTTTATTTTTTTTTATTATTTAAATAAAAAACATTTAATAATATAATTTAAAATTCAAAAATAAAAAATTTATTTTTTAAATTTTTATTTTTAAAAATATTTTTTATTTTTTATTCACCGGATAATGCTACACCCAGACAGTTGACTTTTTTTCTGCACTTGTTCACAAATTAAGAATAAATTAATTTAAAAAATTTAAATTTTATTTTTTTATTTTTTGGATATTTTTGGAATTTTTAATTTTTACAATTAGAAAAAATATTTTTATTTTAAAAATAAAAAATAATAAATTTATAGATCTGTTGTTTACTAGATATTGCTGGACTTTATTTTTTTTATTATTTAAATAAAAAAATTTAATAATATAATTTAAAATTAAAAATAAAAAATTTAGTTTTTTAAAATTTTTATTTTCAAAAATATTTTTTATTTTTTATTCACCGGATAATGCTACACCAGATAGTTGACTTTTTTGCTGCACTTGTTCACGAATTAAGAATAAATTAATTTAAAAAATTAAAATTTTATTTTTTTATTTTTTGGATATTTTTGGAATTTTTTAATTTTTTACAATTAGAAAAAATATTTTTTATTTAAAAATAAAAAATAATAAATTTACAGATCTGTTGTTTATTAGATATTGTGGACTTTATTTTATTTTATTATTTAAATAAAAAACATTTAATAATATAATTTAAAATTCAAAAATAAAAAATTTATTTTTTAAATTTTTAATTTTTTAAAAATATTTTTTATTTTTTATTCACCGGATAATGCTACACCCGAACAGTTGACTTTTTTTCTGCACTTGTTCACAAATTAAGAATAAATTAATTTAAAAAATTAAATTTTAATTTTTTTATTTTTTGGATATTTTTGGAATTTTTTAATTTTTACAATTAGAAAAATATTTTTTATTTAAAAATAAAAAATAATAAATTTATAGATCTGTTGTTTACTAGATATTGCTGGACTTTATTTTTTTTATTATTTAAATAAAAAACATTTAATAATATAATTTAAAATTAAAAATAAAAATTTATTTTTTAAATTTTTATTTTCAAAAATATTTTTTATTTTTTTATTCACCGGATAATGCTACACCAGATAGTTGACTTTTTTGCTGCACTTGTTCACGAATTAAGAATAAATTAATTTAAAAAATTAAAATTTTATTTTTTTATTTTTTGATATTTTGGAATTTTTTAATTTTTTACAAAATTAGAAAAAATATTTTTTAGTTTAAAAATAAAAAATAATAAATTTACAGATCTGTTGTTTATTAGATATTGTGGACTTTATTTTATTTTTATTATTTAAATAAAAAACATTTAATAATATAATTTAAAATTCAAAAATAAAAATTTATTTTTTAAAATTTTTATTTTTAAAAATATTTTTATTTTTTATTCACCGGATAATGCTACACCCAGACAGTTGACTTTTTTTGCTGCACTTGTTCACAAATTAAGAATAAATTAATTTAAAAAATTAAATTTTATTTTTTTATTTTTTGGATATTTTGGAATTTTTAATTTTTACAATTAGAAAAAATATTTTTATTTTAAAATAAAAAATAATAAATTTATAGATCTGTTGTTTATTAGATATTGCTGGACTTTATTTTTTTTATTATTTAAATAAAAAACATTTAATAATATAATTTTAAAATTCAAAAATAAAAAATTTAGTTTTTTAAAATTTTTTATCTTTCAAAAATATTTTTTATTTTTTTATTCACCGGATAATGCTACACCAGATAGTTGACTTTTTTGCTACACTTGTTCACGAATTAAGAATAAATTAATTTAAAAAATTAAAATTTTATTTTTTTATTTTTTGTATATTTTTGGAATTTTTTAATATTTTACAATAGAAAAAATATTTTTTATTTAAAAATAAAAAATAATAAATTTACAGATCTGTTGTTTATTAGTTATTGGTGGACTTTATTTTTTTTATTATTTAAATAAAAACATTTAATAATATAATTTAAAATTCAAAAATAAAAAATTTATTTTTTAAAATTTTTATTTTTTAAAAATATTTTTTATTTTTTATTCACCGGATAATGCTACACCCAGACAGTTGACTTTTTTTGCTGCACTTGTTCACAAATTAAGAATAAATTAATTTAAAAAATTAAATTTTATTTTTTTATTTTTTGGATATTTTTGGAATTTTTTAATTTTTACAATTAGAAAAATATTTTTTATTTAAAAATAAAAAATAATAAATTTATAGATCTGTTGTTTATTAGATATTGCTGGACTTTATTTTTTTTATTATTTAAATAAAAAACATTTAATAATATAATTTAAAATTCAAAAATAAAAATTTATTTTTTAAATTTTTATTTTTAAAAATATTTTTTATTTTTTATTCACCGGATAATGCTACACCCAGACAGTTGACTTTTTTGCTGCACTTGTTCACAAATTAAGAATAAATTAATTTAAAAAATTAAAATTTTATTTTTTTATTTTTTGGATATTTTTGGAATTTTTAATTTTTACAATTAGAAAAAATATTTTTTATTTAAAAATAAAAAATAATAAATTTATAGATCTGTTGTTTATTAGATATTGCTGGACTTTATTTTTTTTATTATTTAAATAAAAAACATTTAATAATATAATTTAAAATTCAAAAATAAAAATTTATTTTTTAAATTTTTTATTTTAAAAATATTTTTTATTTTTTATTCACCGGATAATGCTACACCAGACAGTTGACTTTTTTGCTCACTTGTTCACGAATTAAGAATAAATTAATTTAAAAAATTAAAATTTTATTTTTTTATTTTTTGATATTTTGGAATTTTTTAATTTTTTACAATTAGAAAAAATATTTTTTATTTAAAAATAAAAAATAATAAATTTACAGATCTGTTGTTTATTAGATATTGTGGACTTTATTTTTTTTATTATTTAAATAAAAACATTTAATAATATAATTTAAAAATTCAAAAATAAAAATTTATTTTTTAAATTTTTATTTTTTAAAAATATTTTTTATTTTTTATTCACCGGATAATGCTACACCCAGACAGTTGACTTTTTTTTCTGCACTTGTTCACAAATTAAGAATAAATTAATTTAAAAAATTAAATTTTAATTTTTTTATTTTTTGGATATTTTTGGAATTTTTTAATTTTTACAATTAGAAAAAATATTTTTATTTTAAAATAAAAAATAATAAATTTATAGATCTGTTGTTTATAGATATTGCTGGACTTTATTTTTTTTATTATTTAAATAAAAAACATTTAATAATATAATTTAAAATTCAAAAATAAAAAATTTAGTTTTTTAAAATTTTTTATTTTAAAAATATTTTTTATTTTTTATTCACCGGATAATGCTACACCCAGATAGTTGACTTTTTTGCTGCACTTGTTCACGAATTAAGAATAAATTAATTTAAAAAATTAAAATTTTATTTTTTTATTTTTTGTATATTTTGGAATTTTTTAATTTTTTACAATAGAAAAAATATTTTTTAGTTTAAAATAAAAAATAATAAATTTACAGATCTGTTGTTTATTAGTTATTGGTGGACTTTATTTTATTTTTATTATTTAAATAAAAAACATTTAATAATATAATTTAAAATTCAAAAATAAAAATTTATTTTTTAAAATTTTTATTTTTTAAAAATATTTTTTATTTTTTATTCACCGGATAATGCTACACCCAGACAGTTGACTTTTTTTCTGCACTTGTTCACAAATTAAGAATAAATTAATTTAAAAAATTAAATTTTATTTTTTTATTTTTTGGATATTTTTGGAATTTTTTAATTTTTACAATTAGAAAAATATTTTTTATTTTAAAAATAAAAAATAATAAATTTATAGATCTGTTGTTTACTAGATATTGCTGGACTTTATTTTTTTTATTATTTAAATAAAAAAATTTAATAATATAATTTAAAATTCAAAAATAAAAATTTATTTTTTAAAATTTTTATTTTTAAAAATATTTTTTATTTTTTATTCACCGGATAATGCTACACCCAGATAGTTGACTTTTTTGCTGCACTTGTTCACAAATTAAGAATAAATTAATTTAAAAAATTAAAATTTTATTTTTTTATTTTTTGGATATTTTTGGAATTTTTAATTTTTTACAATTAGAAAAAATATTTTTTATTTAAAAATAAAAAATAATAAATTTACAGATCTGTTGTTTATTAGATATTGGTGGACTTTATTTTATTTTTATTATTTAAATAAAAAACATTTAATAATATAATTTAAAATTCAAAAATAAAAAATTTATTTTTTAAATTTTTATTTTTTAAAAATATTTTTTATTTTTTATTCACCGGATAATGCTACACCCAGACAGTTGACTTTTTTTGCTGCACTTGTTCACAAATTAAGAATAAATTAATTTAAAAAATTAAAATTTTATTTTTTTATTTTTTGGATATTTTTGGAATTTTTTAATTTTTACAATTAGAAAAATATTTTTTATTTAAAATAAAAAATAATAAATTTATAGATCTGTTGTTTATTAGATATTGCTGGACTTTATTTTTTTTATTATTTAAATAAAAAACATTTAATAATATAATTTAAAATTAAAAATAAAAAATTTAGTTTTTTAAAATTTTTATCTTTCAAAAATATTTTTTATTTTTTTATTCACCGGATAATGCTACACCCAGATAGTTGACTTTTTGCTACACTTGTTCACGAATTAAGAATAAATTAATTTAAAAAATTAAAATTTTATTTTTTTATTTTTTGTATATTTTGGAATTTTTTAATTTTTTACAATAGAAAAAATATTTTTTAATTTAAAAATAAAAAATAATAAATTTACAGATCTGTTGTTTATTAGTTATTGGTGGACTTTATTTTATTTTTATTATTTAAATAAAAAACATTTAATAATATAATTTAAAATTCAAAAATAAAAAATTTATTTTTTAAATTTTTATTTTTTAAAAATATTTTTTATTTTTTATTCACCGGATAATGCTACACCCAGACAGTTGACTTTTTTTGCTGCACTTGTTCACAAATTAAGAATAAATTAATTTAAAAAATTTAAATTTTAATTTTTTTATTTTTTGGATATTTTTGGAATTTTTTAATTTTTACAATTAGAAAAATATTTTTTATTTTAAAATAAAAAATAATAAATTTATAGATCTGTTGTTTACTAGATATTGCTGGACTTTATTTTTTTTATTATTTAAATAAAAAACATTTAATAATATAATTTAAAATTAAAAATAAAAAATTTATTTTTTAAAATTTTTATTTTCAAAAATATTTTTTATTTTTTATTCACCGGATAATGCTACACCCAGATAGTTGACTTTTTTGCTCACTTGTTCACAAATTAAGAATAAATTAATTTAAAAAATTAAAATTTTATTTTTTTATTTTTTGGATATTTTGGAATTTTTAATTTTTTACAATAGAAAAAATATTTTTATTTAAAAATAAAAAATAATAAATTTACAGATCTGTTGTTTATTAGATATTGGTGGACTTTATTTTATTTTTATTATTTAAATAAAAAACATTTAATAATATAATTTAAAATTCAAAAATAAAAATTTATTTTTTAAATTTTTATTTTTTAAAAATATTTTTTATTTTTTTATTCACCGGATAATGCTACACCCAGACAGTTGACTTTTTTTGCTGCACTTGTTCACAAATTAAGAATAAATTAATTTAAAAAATTAAATTTTATTTTTTTATTTTTTGGATATTTTTGGAATTTTTTAATTTTTACAATTAGAAAAATATTTTTTATTTTAAAAATAAAAAATAATAAATTTATAGATCTGTTGTTTATTAGATATTGCTGGACTTTATTTTTTTTATTATTTAAATAAAAAAATTTAATAATATAATTTAAAATTCAAAAATAAAAATTTAGTTTTTTAAAATTTTTATTTTCAAAAATATTTTTTATTTTTTATTCACCGGATAATGCTACACCCAGATAGTTGACTTTTTTGCTACACTTGTTCACGAATTAAGAATAAATTAATTTAAAAAATTAAAATTTTATTTTTTTATTTTTTGTATATTTTGGAATTTTTTAATATTTTACAATAGAAAAAATATTTTTTAATTTAAAAATAAAAAATAATAAATTTACAGATCTGTTGTTTATTAGTTATTGGTGGACTTTATTTTATTTTTATTATTTAAATAAAAAACATTTAATAATATAATTTAAAATTCAAAAATAAAAAATTTATTTTTTAAAATTTTTATTTTTTAAAAATATTTTTATTTTTTATTCACCGGATAATGCTACACCCAGACAGTTGACTTTTTTTGCTGCACTTGTTCACAAATTAAGAATAAATTAATTTAAAAAATTTAAATTTTAATTTTTTTATTTTTTGGATATTTTTGGAATTTTTTAATTTTTACAATTAGAAAAATATTTTTTATTTTAAAATAAAAAATAATAAATTTATAGATCTGTTGTTTACTAGATATTGCTGGACTTTATTTTTTTTATTATTTAAATAAAAAAATTTAATAATATAATTTAAAATTAAAAATAAAAAATTTAGTTTTTTAAATTTTTATTTTCAAAAATATTTTTTATTTTTTTATTCACCGGATAATGCTACACCAGATAGTTGACTTTTTGCTACACTTGTTCACGAATTAAGAATAAATTAATTTAAAAAATTAAAATTTTATTTTTTTATTTTTTGTATATTTTGGAATTTTTTAATATTTTACAATAGAAAAAATATTTTTTATTTAAAAATAAAAAATAATAAATTTACAGATCTGTTGTTTATTAGTTATTGGTGGACTTTATTTTATTTTTATTATTTAAATAAAAAACATTTAATAATATAATTTAAAATTCAAAAATAAAAAATTTATTTTTTAAAATTTTTAATTTTTTAAAAATATTTTTTATTTTTTATTCACCGGATAATGCTACACCCAGACAGTTGACTTTTTTTCTGCACTTGTTCACAAATTAAGAATAAATTAATTTAAAAAATTTAAATTTTATTTTTTTATTTTTTGGATATTTTTGGAATTTTTTAATTTTTACAATTAGAAAAATATTTTTTATTTAAAAATAAAAAATAATAAATTTATAGATCTGTTGTTTACTAGATATTGCTGGACTTTATTTTTTTTATTATTTAAATAAAAAAATTTAATAATATAATTTTAAAATTAAAAATAAAAAATTTAGTTTTTTAAAATTTTTATTTTCAAAAATATTTTTTATTTTTTTATTCACCGGATAATGCTACACCCAGATAGTTGACTTTTTTGCTACACTTGTTCACGAATTAAGAATAAATTAATTTAAAAAATTAAAATTTTATTTTTTTATTTTTTGTATATTTTGGAATTTTTTAATATTTTTACAATAGAAAAAATATTTTTAATTTAAAATAAAAAATAATAAATTTACAGATCTGTTGTTTATTAGTTATTGGTGGACTTTATTTTATTTTTATTATTTAAATAAAAAACATTTAATAATATAATTTAAAATTCAAAAATAAAAATTTATTTTTTAAATTTTTATTTTTTAAAAATATTTTTTATTTTTTATTCACCGGATAATGCTACACCCGAACAGTTGACTTTTTTTGCTGCACTTGTTCACAAATTAAGAATAAATTAATTTAAAAAATTTAAATTTTAATTTTTTTATTTTTTGGATATTTTTGGAATTTTTTAATTTTTACAATTAGAAAAATATTTTTTATTTTAAAAATAAAAAATAATAAATTTATAGATCTGTTGTTTACTAGATATTGCTGGACTTTATTTTTTTATTATTTAAATAAAAAAATTTAATAATATAATTTAAAATTAAAAATAAAAAATTTATTTTTTAAAATTTTTATTTTAAAAATATTTTTTATTTTTTATTCACCGGATAATGCTACACCGAGAAGTTGACTTTTTTGCTGCACTTGTTCACGAATTAAGAATAAATTAATTTAAAAAATTAAAATTTTATTTTTTTATTTTTTGGATATTTTGGAATTTTTAATTTTTTACAATTAGAAAAAATATTTTTTATTTAAAAATAAAAAATAATAAATTTACAGATCTGTTGTTTATTAGTATTGCTGGACTTTATTTTATTTTTATTATTTAAATAAAAAACATTTAATAATATAATTTAAAAATTCAAAAATAAAAAATTTATTTTTTAAAATTTTTATTTTTTAAAAATATTTTTTATTTTTTATTCACCGGATAATGCTACACCCAACAGTTGACTTTTTTTGCTGCACTTGTTCACAAATTAAGAATAAATTAATTTAAAAAATTTAAATTTTATTTTTTTATTTTTTGGATATTTTTGGAATTTTTTAATTTTTACAATTAGAAAAAATATTTTTATTTTAAAATAAAAAATAATAAATTTATAGATCTGTTGTTTATAGATATTGCTGGACTTTATTTTTTTTATTATTTAAATAAAAAATATTTAATAATATAATTTTAAAATTAAAAATAAAAATTTAGTTTTTTAAAATTTTTTATCTTTCAAAAATATTTTTTATTTTTTTATTCACCGGATAATGCTACACCGAGATAGTTGACTTTTTTGCTACACTTGTTCACGAATTAAGAATAAATTAATTTAAAAAATTAAAATTTTATTTTTTTATTTTTTGTATATTTTGGAATTTTTTAATATTTTACAATAGAAAAAATATTTTTTAATTTAAAAATAAAAAATAATAAATTTACAGATCTGTTGTTTATTAGTTATTGGTGGACTTTATTTTATTTTTATTATTTAAATAAAAAACATTTAATAATATAATTTAAAATTCAAAAATAAAAAATTTATTTTTTAAAATTTTTATTTTTTAAAAATATTTTTATTTTTTTATTCACCGGATAATGCTACACCCAGACAGTTGACTTTTTTTTCTGCACTTGTTCACAAATTAAGAATAAATTAATTTAAAAAATTTAAATTTTAATTTTTTTATTTTTTGGATATTTTTGGAATTTTTTAATTTTTACAATTAGAAAAATATTTTTTATTTTAAAATAAAAAATAATAAATTTATAGATCTGTTGTTTACTAGATATTGCTGGACTTTATTTTTTTTATTATTTAAATAAAAAAATTTAATAATATAATTTAAAATTAAAAATAAAAAATTTAGTTTTTTAAAATTTTTATTTTCAAAAATATTTTTTATTTTTTATTCACCGGATAATGCTACACCAGATAGTTGACTTTTTTGCTGCACTTGTTCACGAATTAAGAATAAATTAATTTAAAAAATTAAAATTTTATTTTTTTATTTTTTGGATATTTTGGAATTTTTTAATTTTTTACAATAGAAAAAATATTTTTTAGTTTAAAAATAAAAAATAATAAATTTACAGATCTGTTGTTTATTAGTTATTGGTGGACTTTATTTTATTTTTATTATTTAAATAAAAAACATTTAATAATATAATTTAAAATTCAAAAATAAAAAATTATTTTTTAAAATTTTTATTTTTAAAAATATTTTTTATTTTTTATTCACCGGATAATGCTACACCCAGACAGTTGACTTTTTTTCTGCACTTGTTCACAAATTAAGAATAAATTAATTTAAAAAATTTAGAATTTTATTTTTTTATTTTTTGGATATTTTTGGAATTTTTTAATTTTTACAATTAGAAAAATATTTTTTATTTTAAAAATAAAAAATAATAAATTTATAGATCTGTTGTTTACTAGATATTGCTGGACTTTATTTTTTTTATTATTTAAATAAAAAAATTTAATAATATAATTTAAAATTAAAAATAAAAATTTATTTTTTAAAATTTTTATTTTCAAAAATATTTTTTATTTTTTATTCACCGGATAATGCTACACCAGATAGTTGACTTTTTTGCTGCACTTGTTCACGAATTAAGAATAAATTAATTTAAAAAATTAAAATTTTATTTTTTTATTTTTTGTATATTTTTGAATTTTTTAATTTTTTACAATAGAAAAAATATTTTTTAATTTAAAAATAAAAAATAATAAATTTACAGATCTGTTGTTTATTAGTATTGGTGGACTTTATTTTATTTTTATTATTTAAATAAAAAACATTTAATAATATAATTTAAAAATTCAAAAATAAAAAATTTATTTTTTAAATTTTTATTTTTTAAAAATATTTTTATTTTTTATTCACCGGATAATGCTACACCCAGACAGTTGACTTTTTTTGCTGCACTTGTTCACAAATTAAGAATAAATTAATTAAAAAATTTAGAATTTTAATTTTTTTATTTTTTGGATATTTTTGGAATTTTTAATTTTTACAATTAGAAAAATATTTTTTATTTAAAAATAAAAAATAATAAATTTATAGATCTGTTGTTTACTAGATATTGCTGGACTTTATTTTTTTTATTATTTAAATAAAAAACATTTAATAATATAATTTAAAATTAAAAATAAAAAATTTAGTTTTTTAAAATTTTTATCTTTCAAAAATATTTTTTATTTTTTATTCACCGGATAATGCTACACCAGATAGTTGACTTTTTGCTACACTTGTTCACGAATTAAGAATAAATTAATTTAAAAAATTAAAATTTTATTTTTTTATTTTTTGTATATTTTGGAATTTTTTAATATTTTTACAATAGAAAAAAATATTTTTTAATTTAAAAATAAAAAATAATAAATTTACAGATCTGTTGTTTATTAGTTATTGTGGACTTTATTTTATTTTTATTATTTAAATAAAAAACATTTAATAATATAATTTAAAAATTCAAAAATAAAAAATTTATTTTTTAAAATTTTTATTTTTTAAAAATATTTTTATTTTTTTATTCACCGGATAATGCTACACCCAACAGTTGACTTTTTTTCTGCACTTGTTCACAAATTAAGAATAAATTAATTTAAAAAATTTAAATTTTATTTTTTTATTTTTTGGATATTTTGGAATTTTTAATTTTTACAATTAGAAAAATATTTTTATTTTAAAATAAAAAATAATAAATTTATAGATCTGTTGTTTACTAGATATTGCTGGACTTTATTTTTTTTATTATTTAAATAAAAAAATTTAATAATATAATTTTAAAATTAAAAATAAAAAATTTAGTTTTTTAAAATTTTTTATCTTTCAAAAATATTTTTTATTTTTTATTCACCGGATAATGCTACACCAGATAGTTGACTTTTTTGCTACACTTGTTCACGAATTAAGAATAAATTAATTTAAAAAATTAAAATTTTATTTTTTTATTTTTTGTATATTTTGGAATTTTTTAATATTTTACAATAGAAAAAATATTTTTTAAGTTTAAAAATAAAAAATAATAAATTTACAGATCTGTTGTTTATTAGTTATTGGTGGACTTTATTTTATTTTTATTATTTAAATAAAAAACATTTAATAATATAATTTAAAATTCAAAAATAAAAAATTTATTTTTTAAATTTTTATTTTTTAAAAATATTTTTTATTTTTTTATTCACCGGATAATGCTACACCCGAACAGTTGACTTTTTTTGCTGCACTTGTTCACAAATTAAGAATAAATTAATTAAAAAATTTAGAATTTTAATTTTTTTATTTTTGGATATTTTTGGAATTTTTTAATTTTTACAATTAGAAAAATATTTTTATTTTAAAATAAAAAATAATAAATTTATAGATCTGTTGTTTACTAGATATTGCTGGACTTTATTTTTTTTATTATTTAAATAAAAAAATTTAATAATATAATTTAAAATTAAAAATAAAAATTTATTTTTTAAAATTTTTTATTTTTAAAATATTTTTTATTTTTTATTCACCGGATAATGCTACACCAGATAGTTGACTTTTTTGCTGCACTTGTTCACGAATTAAGAATAAATTAATTTAAAAAATTAAAATTTTATTTTTTTATTTTTTGGATATTTTGGAATTTTTTAATTTTTTACAATTAGAAAAAATATTTTTTAGTTTAAAAATAAAAAATAATAAATTTACAGATCTGTTGTTTATTAGATATTGCTGGACTTTATTTTATTTTTATTATTTAAATAAAAAACATTTAATAATATAATTTAAAATTCAAAAATAAAAATTATTTTTTAAAATTTTTATTTTTAAAAATATTTTTATTTTTTATTCACCGGATAATGCTACACCCAACAGTTGACTTTTTTTACTGCACTTGTTCACAAATTAAGAATAAATTAATTTAAAAAATTAAATTTTATTTTTTTATTTTTTGGATATTTTTGGAATTTTTTAATTTTTACAATTAGAAAAAATATTTTTTATTTTAAAATAAAAAATAATAAATTTATAGATCTGTTGTTTATAGATATTGCTGGACTTTATTTTTTTTATTATTTAAATAAAAAAATTTAATAATATAATTTTAAAATTAAAAATAAAAAATTTAGTTTTTTAAAATTTTTTATCTTTCAAAAATATTTTTTATTTTTTTATTCACCGGATAATGCTACACCCAGATAGTTGACTTTTTGCTACACTTGTTCACGAATTAAGAATAAATTAATTTAAAAAATTAAAATTTTATTTTTTTATTTTTTGTATATTTTGGAATTTTTTAATATTTTTACAATAGAAAAAATATTTTTTAATTTAAAAATAAAAAATAATAAATTTACAGATCTGTTGTTTATTAGTTATTGGTGGACTTTATTTTATTTTTATTATTTAAATAAAAAACATTTAATAATATAATTTAAAATTCAAAAATAAAAAATTTATTTTTTAAAATTTTTAATTTTTTAAAAATATTTTTATTTTTTATTCACCGGATAATGCTACACCCGAACAGTTGACTTTTTTTGCTGCACTTGTTCACAAATTAAGAATAAATTAATTTAAAAAATTTAGAATTTTAATTTTTTTATTTTTTGGATATTTTTGGAATTTTTTAATTTTTACAATTAGAAAAATATTTTTTATTTTAAAATAAAAAATAATAAATTTATAGATCTGTTGTTTACTAGATATTGCTGGACTTTATTTTTTTTATTATTTAAATAAAAAAATTTAATAATATAATTTAAAATTAAAAATAAAAAATTTAGTTTTTTAAAATTTTTTATCTTTCAAAAATATTTTTTATTTTTTTATTCACCGGATAATGCTACACCAGATAGTTGACCTTTTTGCTACACTTGTTCACGAATTAAGAATAAATTAATTTAAAAAATTAAAATTTTATTTTTTTATTTTTTGTATATTTTGGAATTTTTTAATATTTTTCAATAGAAAAAATATTTTTTAAGTTTAAAAATAAAAAATAATAAATTTACAGATCTGTTGTTTATTAGTTATTGGTGGACTTTATTTTATTTTTATTATTTAAATAAAAAACATTTAATAATATAATTTAAAATTCAAAAATAAAAAATTTATTTTTTAAATTTTTATTTTTTAAAAATATTTTTATTTTTTATTCACCGGATAATGCTACACCCAACAGTTGACTTTTTTTGCTGCACTTGTTCACAAATTAAGAATAAATTAATTTAAAAAATTTAGAATTTTAATTTTTTTATTTTTTGGATATTTTTGGAATTTTTTAATTTTTACAATTAGAAAAATATTTTTTATTTTAAAATAAAAAATAATAAATTTATAGATCTGTTGTTTACTATATATTGCTGGACTTTATTTTTTTTATTATTTAAATAAAAAATATTTAATAATATAATTTAAAATTTAAAAATAAAAATTTATTTTTTAAAATTTTTTATCTTTCAAAATATTTTTTATTTTTTTATTCACCGGATAATGCTACACCAGATAGTTGACTTTTTGCTACACTTGTTCACGAATTAAGAATAAATTAATTTAAAAAATTAAAATTTTATTTTTTTATTTTTTGTATATTTTGGAATTTTTTAATATTTTTACAATAGAAAAAATATTTTTTAAGTTTAAAAATAAAAAATAATAAATTTACAGATCTGTTGTTTATTAGTATTGGTGGACTTTATTTTATTTTTATTATTTAAATAAAAAACATTTAATAATATAATTTAAAATTCAAAAATAAAAAATTTATTTTTTAAAATTTTTAATTTTTTAAAAAATTTTTATTTTTTTATTCACCGGATAATGCTACACCCGAACAGTTGACTTTTTTTTCTGCACTTGTTCACAAATTAAGAATAAATTAATTAAAAAATTTAAATTTTAATTTTTTTATTTTTTGGATATTTTTGGAATTTTTTAATTTTTACAATTAGAAAAATATTTTTTATTTTAAAATAAAAAATAATAAATTTATAGATCTGTTGTTTACTAGATATTGCTGGACTTTATTTTTTTATTATTAAATAAAAAAATTTAATAATATAATTTAAAATTAAAAATAAAAATTTAGTTTTTTAAAATTTTTATCTTTCAAAAATATTTTTTATTTTTTTATTCACCGGATAATGCTACACCAGATAGTTGACCTTTTTGCTACACTTGTTCACGAATTAAGAATAAATTAATTTAAAAAATTAAAATTTTATTTTTTTATTTTTTGTATATTTTGGAATTTTTTAATATTTTTACAATAGAAAAAATATTTTTTAATTTAAAAATAAAAAATAATAAATTTACAGATCTTTGTTTATTAGTTATTGGTGGACTTTATTTTATTTTTATTATTTAAATAAAAAACATTTAATAATATAATTTAAAAATTCAAAATAAAAAATTATTTTTTAAAATTTTTAATTTTTTAAAAAAATTTTATTTTTTTATTCTCCGATAACGCTACACCCGAACAGTTGACTTTTTTTACTGCACTTGTTCACAAATTAAGAATAAATTAAATTAAAAAATTTAGAATTTTAATTTTTTTATTTTTTGGATATTTTTGGAATTTTTTAATAATTTACAATTAGAAAAATATTTTTTATTTTAAAATAAAAAAATAATAAATTTATAGATCTGTTGTTTACTATATATTGCTGGACTTTTTTTTATTATTGAAATAAAAAATATTTAATAATATAATTTTAAAATTTAAAAATAAAAAATTTAGTTTTTTAAAATTTTTTATCTTTCAAAAATGTTTTTTATTTTTTTATACACCGGATAATGCTACACCGAGATAGTTGACCTTTTTGCTACACTTGTTCACGAATTAAGATTAAATTAATTTAAAAAATTAAAATTTTATTTTTTTATTTTTTGTATATTTTGGAATTTTTTAATATTTTTCAATAGAAAAAATATTTTTTAAGTTTAAAAATAAAAAATAATAAATTTACAGATCTGTTGTTTATTAGTTATTGGTGGACTTTATTTTATTTTTATTATTTAAATAAAAAACATTTAATAATATAATTTAAAAATTCAAAAATAAAAAATTTATTTTTTAAATTTTTAATTTTTTAAAAAATTTTTTATTTTTTATTCACCGGATAATGCTACACCCGAACAGTTGACTTTTTTTTGCTGCACTTGTTCACAAATTAAGAATAAATTAATTAAAAAATTTAGAATTTTAATTTTTTTATTTTTTGGATATTTTTGGAATTTTTAATTTTTACAATTAGAAAAATATTTTTTATTTTAAAATAAAAAAATAATAAATTTATAGATCTGTTGTTTACTAGATATTGCTGGACTTTTTTTTTTATTATTTAAATAAAAAAATTTAATAATATAATTTAAAATTAAAAATAAAAAATTTAGTTTTTTAAAATTTTTTATCTTTCAAAAATATTTTTTATTTTTTATTCACCGGATAATGCTACACCAGATAGTTGACCTTTTTGCTACACTTGTTCACGAATTAAGAATAAATTAATTTAAAAAATTAAAATTTTATTTTTTTATTTTTTGTATATTTTGAATTTTTTAATATTTTTCAATAGAAAAAAATATTTTTTAAGTTTAAAAATAAAAAATAATAAATTTACAGATCTGTTGTTTATTAGTTATTGGTGGACTTTATTTTATTTTTATTATTTAAATAAAAAACATTTAATAATATAATTTAAAATTCAAAATAAAAAATTATTTTTTAAAATTTTTAATTTTTTAAAAATATTTTTATTTTTTTATTCACCGGATAATGCTACACCCGAACAGTTGACTTTTTTTTCTGCACTTGTTCACAAATTAAGAATAAATTAATTTAAAAAATTTAAATTTTAATTTTTTATTTTTTGGATATTTTTGGAATTTTTTAATTTTTACAATTAGAAAAATATTTTTTATTTTAAAATAAA
Source organism: Arachis hypogaea (assembly GCF_003086295.3). Taxonomy (NCBI): domain Eukaryota; kingdom Viridiplantae; phylum Streptophyta; class Magnoliopsida; order Fabales; family Fabaceae; genus Arachis; species Arachis hypogaea. The sequence continues at coordinate 131,254 of NW_027255456.1, read as the reverse complement.
AAATAATAAATTTATAGATCTGTTGTTTACTAGATATTGCTGGACTTTATTTTTTTATTATTTAAATAAAAAATATTTAATAATATAATTTAAAATTTAAAAATAAAAATTTAGTTTTTTAAAATTTTTTATCTTTCAAAAATATTTTTTATTTTTTTATTCACCGGATAATGCTACACCGAGATAGTTGACCTTTTTGCTACACTTGTTCACGAATTAAGAATAAATTAATTTAAAAAATTAAAATTTTATTTTTTTATTTTTTGTATATTTTGGAATTTTTTAATTTTTTACAATAGAAAAAATATTTTTTAAGTTTAAAAATAAAAAATAATAAATTTACAGATCTGTTGTTTATTAGTTATTGGTGGACTTTATTTTATTTTTATTATTTAAATAAAAAACATTTAATAATATAATTTAAAAATTCAAAAATAAAAAATTTATTTTTTAAAATTTTTAATTTTTTAAAAATATTTTTATTTTTTATTCACCGGATAATGCTACACCCGAACAGTTGACTTTTTTTTACTGCACTTGTTCACAAATTAAGAATAAATTAATTTAAAAAATTAAATTTTAATTTTTTTATTTTTTGGATATTTTTGGAATTTTTAATTTTACAATTAGAAAAATATTTTTATTTTAAAATAAAAAAATAATAAATTTATAGATCTGTTGTTTACTAGATATTGCTGGACTTTATTTTTTTTATTATTTAAATAAAAAATATTTAATAATATAATTTTAAAATTAAAAATAAAAAATTTAGTTTTTTAAAATTTTTATCTTTCAAAAATATTTTTTATTTTTTTATTCACCGGATAATGCTACACCAGATAGTTGACCTTTTTGCTACACTTGTTCACGAATTAAGATAAATTAATTTAAAAAATTAAAATTTTATTTTTTTATTTTTTGTATATTTTGGAATTTTTTAATATTTTTCAATAGAAAAAAATATTTTTTAATTTAAAATAAAAAATAATAAATTTACAGATCTGTTGTTTATTAGTTATTGGTGGACTTTATTTTATTTTTATTATTTAAATAAAAAACATTTAATAATATAATTTAAAAATTCAAAAATAAAAAATTATTTTTTAAAATTTTTAATTTTTTAAAAATATTTTTATTTTTTATTCTCCGGATAATGCTACACCCGAACAGTTGACTTTTTTTTCTGCACTTGTTCACAAATTAAGAATAAATTAATTAAAAAATTTAGAATTTTAATTTTTTTATTTTTTGGATATTTTTGGAATTTTTTAATTTTTACAATTAGAAAAATATTTTTTATTTTAAAATAAAAAAATAATAAATTTATAGATCTGTTGTTTACTAGATATTGCTGGACTATTTTTTTTATTATTTAAATAAAAAAATTTAATAATATAATTTAAAATTTAAAAATAAAAAATTTATTTTTTAAAATTTTTATTTTTCAAAAATATTTTTTATTTTTTATTCACCGGATAATGCTACACCAGATAGTTGACCTTTTTGCTACACTTGTTCACGAATTAAGAATAAATTAATTTAAAAAATTAAAATTTTATTTTTTTATTTTTTGTATATTTTTGAATTTTTTAATTTTTTACAATTAGAAAAAAATTTTTTTAGTTTAAAAATAAAAAATAATAAATTTACAGATCTGTTGTTTATTAGTTATTGGTGGACTTTATTTTATTTTTATTATTTAAATAAAAAACATTTAATAATATAATTTAAAATTCAAAAATAAAAAATTTATTTTTTAAATTTTTATTTTTTAAAAATATTTTTTATTTTTTTATTCACCGGATAATGCTACACCCGAACAGTTGACTTTTTTTTGCTGCACTTGTTCACAAATTAAGAATAAATTAATTAAAAAATTTAGAATTTTAATTTTTTTATTTTTTGGATATTTTTGGAATTTTTAATATTTTACAATTAGAAAAATATTTTTTATTTTAAAATAAAAAAATAATAAATTCATAGATCTGTGTTTACTAGATATTGCTGGACTTTTTTTTTTATTATTTAAATAAAAAATATTTAATAATATAATTTAAAAATTTAAAAATAAAAATTTAGTTTTTTAAAATTTTTTATCTTTCAAAAATTTTTTTATTTTTTATTCACCGGATAATGCTACACCGAGATAGTTGACCTTTTTGCTACACTTGTTCACGAATTAAGAATAAATTAATTTAAAAAATTAAAATTTTATTTTTTTATTTTTTGTATATTTTGGAATTTTTTAATATTTTTACAATAGAAAAAAATATTTTTTAATTTAAAAATAAAAAATAATAAATTTACAGATCTGTTGTTTATTAGTTATTGGTGGACTTTATTTTATTTTTATTATTTAAATAAAAAACATTTAATAATATAATTTAAAAATTCAAAATAAAAAATTATTTTTTAAAATTTTTAATTTTTTAAAAAATTTTTATTTTTTTATTCACCGGATAATGCTACACCCGAACAGTTGACTTTTTTTACTGCACTTGTTCACAAATTAAGAATAAATTAATTAAAAAATTTAAATTTTAATTTTTTTATTTTTTGGATATTTTTGGAATTTTTTAATTTTTACAATTAGAAAAATATTTTTTATTTAAAATAAAAAAATAATAAATTTATAGATCTGTTGTTTACTATATATTGCTGGACTTTTTTTTTATTATTAAATAAAAAATATTTAATAATATAATTTTAAAATTTAAAAATAAAAAATTTAGTTTTTTAAAATTTTTTATCTTTCAAAAATTTTTTTATTTTTTTATTCACCGGATAATGCTACACCGAGATAGTTGACCTTTTTGCTACACTTGTTCACGAATTAAGAATAAATTAATTTAAAAATTAAAATTTTATTTTTTTATTTTTGGTATATTTTAGGAATTTTTTAATATTTTTCAACTAGAAAAAATATTTTTTAAGTTTAAAATAAAAAATAATAAATTTACAGATCTGTTGTTTATTAGTTATTGGTGGACTTTATTTTATTTTTATTATTTAAATAAAAAACATTTAATAATATAATTTAAAAATTCAAAAATAAAAAATTTATTTTTTAAAATTTTTAATTTTTTAAAAATATTTTTTATTTTTTTATTCACCGGATAATGCTACACCCGAACAGTTGACTTTTTTTTACTGCACTTGTTCACAAATTAAGAATAAATTAATTTAAAAATTTAAATTTTAATTTTTTTATTTTTTGGATATTTTTGGAATTTTTTAATTTTTAAATTAGAAAAATATTTTTTATTTTAAAATAAAAAATAATAAATTTATAGATCTGTTGTTTACTATATATTGCTGGACATTTTTTTTATTATTTAAATAAAAAATATTTAATAATATAATTTTAAAATTTAAAAATAAAAATTTAGTTTTTTAAAATTTTTTATCTTTCAAAAATATTTTTTATTTTTTTATCACCGGATAATGCTACACCGAGATAGTTGACCTTTTTGCTACACTTGTTCACGAATTAAGATTAAATTAATTTAAAAAATTAAAATTTTATTTTTTTATTTTTTGTATATTTTTGAATTTTTTAATATTTTTCAATAGAAAAAATATTTTTTAAGTTTAAAAATAAAAAATAATAAATTTACAGATCTGTTGTTATTAGTTTTGGTGGACTTTATTTTATTTTTATTATTTAAATAAAAACATTTAATAATATAATTTAAAAATTCAAAAATAAAAAATTTATTTTTTAATTTTTAATTTTTTAAAAAAATTTTTATTTTTTTATTCTCCGGATAAGCTACACCCGAACAGTTGACTTTTTTTTGCTGCACTTGTTCACAAATTAAGAATAAATTAATTAAAAAATTTAGAATTTATTTTTTATTTTTGGATATTTTTGGAATTTTTAATATTTACAATTAGAAAAATATTTTTTATTTTAAAATAAAAAATAATAAATTATAGATCTGTGTTTACTATATATTGCTGGACTTTTTTTTTATTATTTAAATAAAAAAATTTAATAATATAATTTAAAAATTAAAAATAAAAATTTAGTTTTTTAAATTTTTTATCTTTCAAAAATTTTTTATTTTTTTATCACCGGATAATGCTACACCAGATAGTTGACCTTTTTGCTACATTGTTCACGAATTAAGATTAAATTAATTTAAAAAATTAAAATTTTATTTTTTTATTTTTTGTATATTTTGGAATTTTTTAATATTTTTCAATAGAAAAAAATATTTTTTAAGTTTAAAAATAAAAAATAATAAATTTACAGATCTTTGTTTATTAGTTATTGGTGGACTTTATTTTATTTTTATTATTTAAATAAAAAACATTTAATAATATAATTTATAAATTCAAAAAATTTTAGTTTTTTAAAATTTTTTTAAAAAAATATTTTTTATTTTTTTATTCATTGGATAATGCTATACCCAGACAGTTGACTTTTTTTTGCTGCACTTGTTCAAAATTAAGAATAAATTAATTTAAAAAATTTAGAAATTTATTTTTTTATTTTTGGGATATTTTTGGAATTTTATAATGTTTTACAATTAGAAAAAATATTTTTTATTTTAAAAATTAAAAAAATAATAAATTTATAAATTTGTTATTTACTAGATATTGATGGACTTTATTTTATTTTTATTATTTAAATAAAAAACATTTAATAATATAATTTAAAAATTGAAAAATAAAAAATTTAGTTTTTTAAAATTTTTTATCTTTCAAAAATATTTTTTATTTTTTTATTCACCGAATAATGCTACACCCAAATAGTTGAATTCTTTGCTGCACTTGTTCACGAATTAAGAATAAATTAATTTAAAAAATAAAAATTTTATTTTTTTATTTTTTTGTATATTTTTAGAAATTTTTAATATTTTAAAGTATAAAAAAATATTTTTTAAGTTTAAAAATAAAAAATAATAAATTTATAGATTTGTTGTTTATTAGTTATTGGTGGACTTTATTTTATTTTTATTATTTAAATAAAAAATTTAATAATATAATTTAAAATTAAAAATAAAAAATTTATTTTTTAAATTTTTATTTTTAAAAATATTTTTTATTTTTTATTCACCGGATAATGCTACACCCAGACAGTTGACTTTTTTTGCTGCACTTGTTCAGAAATTAAGAATAAATTAATTTAAAAAATTAAAATTTAATTTTTTATTTTTGGATACTTTTGGAATTTCTTAATTTTTACATTAGAAAAAATTATTTTTAGTTTAAAAATAAAAAAATAATAAATGTATTGATGTATTGTTTATTACATATTGCTTAACTTTATTTTATTTTTATTATTTAAATAAAAAATATTTAATAATATAATTTTAAAATTCAAAAATAAAAAATTTAGTTTTTAAAAATATTTTTTATTTTTTATTCATTTGATAATGTTACACCTAGACAGTTGACTTTTTTTGTTGCACTTGTTTACAAATTAAGAATAAAATAATTTAAAAAATTAAAATTTATTTTTTTATTTTTTATATATTTTTTGAATTTTATAATAATTTTCAACTAGGAAAAAATATTTTTTATTTTAAAAACTAAAAAAAATAAATTTACAGATCTGTTGTTTATTAGATATTGCTGGACTTTTATGTTATTTTTATTATTTAAATAAAAACATTTAATAATATAATTTATAAATTCAAAAAAAAATTTAGTTTTTAATATATTTTTTTAAAAAATATTTTTTATTCATTGGATAATGCTATACCTAAACAGTTGACTTTTTTTTGCTGCACTTGTTTACAAATTAAAAATAAATTAATTTAAATTTAGAAATTTATTTTTTTTATTTTTGGGATTTTTTTGGAATTTTATAATTTTTTACAATTAGAAAAAATATTTTTAATTTAAAAATTAAAAAATAATAAATTTATAAATCTATTGTTTATTAGATTTTATTGGACTTTATTTTATTTTTATTATTTAAATAAAAAATATTTAATAATATAATTTAAAAATTCAAAAATAAAAAAATTTATTTCTTTTAAATTTTTTACTTTTTAAAAATATTATTTATTTTTTATTTTGCTTCACTTGTTCCCAAATTAAGAATAAACTAACTTAAAAAATTAAAATTGAAATTTTTTATTTTGTAGATACTTTTGGAATTTCTTAAATTTTTACGGTTAGAAAAAATTTATTTTTAGTTTAAAAATAAAAAAATAATAAATGTATTGATCTATTGTTTATTAGATATTGCTGAACTTTATTTTATTTTTATTATTTAAATAAAAAATATTTAATAATATAATTTTAAAATTCAAAAATTAAAAATTTAGTTTTTAAAATTTTTTTCTTTAAAAAATATTTTTTATTTTTTTATTTACTTGATAATGCTACACCCAGACAGTTGACGTTTTTTTGCTGCACTTGTTTACAAATTAAGAATAAATTAATTTAAAAAATTTAGAATTTTTTTTTATTTTTGGGATTTTTTTGGAATTTTATAAATTTTTACAATTAGAAAAAATATTTTTTATTTTAAAAATTAAAAAATAATAAATTTATAAATCTGTTGTTTACTAGATATTATTGGACTTTATTTTATTTTTATTATTTAAATAAAAAATATTTAATAATATAATTTAAAAATTCAAAAATAAAAACTTTTATTTCTTTTAAATTTTTAACTTTTTCAAAATAGTTAATAATATAATTTATAAATTCAAAAATAATTTTTTTTTTAATTTTTAAGATTTTAAAAATATTTTTTATTTTTATTCACCGGATAATGCTACATCCAGACAGTTGACTTTTTTTTGCTGCACTTGCTCACAAATTAATAATAAATTAATTTAAAAAATTAAAATAGAAATTTTTTATTTTTTGGATATTTTTGGAATTTCTTAAATTTTTACAGTTAGAAAAAATTTATTTTTAATTTAAAAATAAAAAAAATAATAAATGTACAAATTGTTTATTAGATATTGCTGTTTATTTTATTTTTATTATTTAAATAGAAAATATTTAATAACATAATTTTAAAATTCAAAAATTAAAATTTTTGTTTTAAAAATTTTTTTCTTTTAAAAATATTTTTTATTTTTTTATTCATTGGATAATGCTACAACCCAGACAGTTGATTTTTTTTCTGCACTTGTTCATGAATTAAGAATAAATTAATTTAAAAAATTAAAATTTTATTTTTTTATTTTTTATATATTTTTTGAATTTTTTAATATTTTACAACTAGGAAAAAATATTTTTTAAGTTTAAAAATTAAAAAAAAATAAATTTACAGATCTGTTGTTTATTAAATATTGCTGGACTTTATTTTATTTTTATTATTTAAATAAAAATATTTAATATTATAATTTATAAATTCAAAAAAAATTTAATTTTTAAATTTTTTAAAATATTTTTTATTTTTTTATTCACTGGATAATACTATACCAAGACAGTTGACTTTTTTTGCTGTACTTGTTTACAAATTAAGAATAAATTAATTTAAAAAATTTAAAAATTTATTTTTTTTTTGGAATTTTTTAGGAATTTTATAATTTTTTACAAATAGAAAAAATATTTTTTATAAATCTGTTGTTTACTAGATATTTTTTGACTTTATTTTATTTTTATTATTTAAATAAAATTTTTTTAATAATATAATTTAAAAATTCAACAATAAAAGATTTTATTTTTTTAAAATATTTTTTATTCACCGGATAATCCTACTCCCAAACAGTTTACTTTTTTTTGTTGCACTTGTTCACGAATTAAGATTAAATTAATTTAAAAAATTTAAAATTTTTATTTTTTGGATATTTTTGGAATTTCTTAATTTTTTACAATTAGAAAAAATATATTTTTAGTTTAAAAATAAAAATAATTTCTTTATTTTATTTTATTTTTAAAAATAAAAATATATTAGATATTGCTGGACTTTATTTTATTTTTATTATATTAGGATTTTTAGAATTTTAATGGTTTTCTAGGATTTTCAAAGATTTTTAGGATTTTTTATGGTATTATAGGCTTTTTGAGATTTTTAGGAGTTTCTAGAATTTTTTTTAGGATTCTCTAGGATTTTTTAGGGTTCTTAACGTTTTCATGGATTTTTGTGTTTTTTAGGGTTTTTTTAAGGTTTTAGGTTTTTTAGGGTTTTTAGAGATTTTCTAGGATTTATTAAAGGTTTTAGCATTTTCTAAGGTTTTTAAGATTTTATGTTTTTTAGGGGTTTCTAGGCTTTTTTAGGGTTTTTTACGGTATTTAGTATTTTCATGGATTTTTGGATTTTCTAAAGATTTTTAGGGTTTTTGGGGTTTTGGAATTTTTAGGATTTTCAAAGATTTTTAGAATTTTTAATGGTTTTTTAGGCTTTTTAGGATTTTCTAGGATTTTTACAATTTTTTAAGGTTTTCTAGGGTGTATCAGAGTTTTCTAGTATTTTTAGGATTTTTTAGGATTTTTTGAATTTTCTAGGGTTTTCTAGGATATTTAGGAATTTTTTAGGGTTTTTTTTTAGATTTTTAGAATTTTCTAGGGTTTTCTTACGTTTTTTAGGGTTTTCTAGTGTTTTTAGAGATTTTCCAGGGTATTTTAAAGGTTTTTAGCGTTTTCTAGGGTTTCGTTAGGTTTTCTTTTAGCTATTTTTGGATTTTCTAGGATTTTTAGAGTTTTTTAAGGTTTTTAGAGTTTTTTAGTGTTTTGTAGGATTTTCTAGTTTTTTATGGATTTTTTGGTTTTTCTAGGGTGTTTTAGGGTTTTCTTGGATTTCTAAGATTTTCCTAGGGTTTTTCTACGATTTTTTTAGGATTTTCAAAGGTTTATTAGGGTTTTTTCAAGTTTTTAGGAGTTTCTAGAATTTTTACGGGTTTTTAAGATTTTCTAAGGTGTTTTAGAGTTTTCTAGTGTTTAGGATTTTTTTTAGGATTCTTTAAGGTTTTTTGGGTTTTTTTAAGGTTTTTAGCGTTTTCTAGGGTTTTTCTAGGGGTTTTTGGATTTTCTAAGAGTTTTTAGGGTTTTAAGTTTTTTAGGATTTTCTAGACTTTTTTTAGGGTTTTTAGTTTTTTTTTTTAGAGTTTTTAGGGTTTTTTGGGCTTTTTTGGAGTTTTTTATGGTTTTTAACGATTTCTAGGATTTTTAGGAGTTTTTAGATTTTTTAGGGTTTTTGCAATTTCTTAGGATTTTTTAGGTTTTTTTGAGATTTTTAGGAGTTTTTAGAGTTTTTAGAGTTTTCTAGTATTTTCTAGGATTTTTTAGGATTTTCTAGGATTTTTTAAGGTTTTTAGCATTTTCTAGGATTTTTTTAGGTTTTCTAGGGTTTTTAAGAATTTTTGGATTTTCTAGGATTTCTAAGTTTTTTAGAGTTTTTAGGATTTTTTTGGGCTTTTTAGGATTTTTAGAGATCTTGTGATTTTTTAGGATTTTCTAGGATTTTTTTAGTTTTTCTAGGATTTTTTGGTTTTTTTATAAATTTTAGGGTTTTTTAAAATTTTTTATGGTTTTATTGGCTTTTTGGGAGGTTTTTAGGGTGTTTTAGAGTTTTCTAGTGTTATTAGGATTTTTTAGGATTCTCTAGAATTTTTTAGGATTTTTTAGAATTTTTCGAATTTTTAGATTTTTCTAGGGTTTTTTAGGATTTTTAAAGGTTTTTATAATTTTTTAAGGTTTATTAGAGTTTTTGATATTTTTAGGAGTTTCTAAGGTTTTTACGATTTTTTAAGGTTTTCTAGGGTGTTTTAGGGTTTTCTATTGTTTTTAGGATTCTCTATGATTTTCTAGTTTTTTTAGAGTTTTCAAGGGATTTCAGGATTTTTTAAGGTTTTTAGCGTTTTCTAGGGTTTTCATAGGTTTTCAAGGATTTTTAGGGTTTTAGGTTTTTTAGAATTTTTTTACAGTTTTTTTAGGATTTTTTGGATTTTCAAAGGTTTCTTAGGGCTTTTAGGTTTTTTAGGATTTTTAGGCTTTTTATGAAGTTTTTGGGTTTATAAAGGTTTTTAGGGTTTTAGAGATTTCTAGAATTTTTTAGTGTTTTCTAATGGTTTTTACGGTTTCTTAGAGTTTTCTAGGGTTTTCTAATTTTCTAGAATTTTTCAAGGTTTTTACAATTTTTAGGGTTTTAAAAAGTTTTTAAGGTTTTTATGGTTTTATTAAGGCTTTTTTTGAGTTTTTAGGAGTTTCTAGAGGTTTTACGATTTTTTAAGGTTTTCTAGGGTGTTTTAGAGTTTTCTAGTGTTTTTAAGATTCTCTAAGGTTTTTTTATGATTTTCTAGACTTTCGTGGGGTTTCTAGGGCTTTTACGGCATTTTAAGGTTTTATAGGGTTTTTAGACTTTTCTAGGATTTTTAGGGATTTTTTTAGTTTTCTAGGATTTTTAGAGTTTTTTATGGATTTTTACCGTTTTCTAGGATTCTCTTAGGTTTTCTAGGAGATTTTTTGGTTTTCTAGGGTTTTTGGAATTTTTTATGGTTTTCTAGGATTTTTGAGATTTTTAGGTTTTTCTTGGATTTTTGATAGTTTTATAGACTTTTTTGGAGTTTCTAGAGTTTTTACGATTTTTTAAGGTTTTCTAGGATGTTCTAGAGTTTTCTAGGGTTTTTTCAGGATTTTAGGATTTGTTAGAATTTTTTTATGCGTTTTAGGGTTTTTAGGGTTTTTTAAGGTTTTATTGGCTTTTTTGGGGGTTTTTAGAAGTTTCTAGGATTTTACGATTTTTTAAGATTTTTTAAGGTGTTTTTAGGATTTTTTAGGATTTGTAGAGATTTTTTTAGAGTTTTTTAAGGTTTTTAGCATTTTCTAGGGTTTTGTTACGTTTTCTAGGATTTTTAGGATTTTGTGTTTTTTAGAATTTTTTATGGTTTTCTTGACTATTTTAGGATTTACTAGGATTTTTAGGGATTTTTTGAGGTGATTTTTACCGTTTTCTAAGATTTTTTAGGGATTTTTGGATTTTCTAGAGCTTTTTGGGTTTTCTAGGATTTTTAAGAGTTTTTATGATTTTTAGGTTTTTCTTGGGTTTTTAGGAGTTTCTAAGGATTCCTAGGATTTTTAGGAGTGTCTAGGGTTTTGTAAGATTTTTAGGGTTTCTCTAAGGTTTTTTAGGGTTTTTGGGACTTTAAGGATTTTTATGCTTTTCTAGGATTTTTAGGAGTTTCTAGGGTTTTTACCATTTTTTTAAGGTTTTATAGGGTGTTTTTGATTTTCTAGGATTTTCTAGAGTTTTCTAGTTTTTTAGAGTTTTTTATGATTTTTTTACCAATTTCTAGGGTTTCTAGGAATTTTTGGGTTTTTTATGGTTTTATAGGCTTTTCTGGAATTTTTAGGATTTTCGAAGGTTTTTACGATTTTTTAAGGTTTTATAGGGTGTTTTAGAGTTTTCTAGTGTTTTTAGAATTTTTTAGGATTCTCTAGGGTTTTCTAGAGTTTTTTAGGGTTTTCCGGATATTTAGGTTTTTGTTGGGTTTTTAGGATTTTTAGGAGTTTCTAGGGTTTCCTAGGTTTTTAGGATTCTCTAGGATTTTCTAGGATTTTGTAAGGTTTTTAGGATTTTTTATGGGTTTTGGGGTTTTTAGGGTTTTTGGGATTTTTATGGTTTTCTAGGATTTTTATGGTTTTATAGGTTTTTTTTGTTTTTAGGAGTTTCTAGGGTTTTTATGATTTTTTTAGGTTTTCTAGGGTGTCTTAGATTTTTCTAGTGTTTTTAGGATTTTTTTAAGATTTTTAGCGTTTTCTAGGATTTTCTTTAGGTTTTCTAGGGATTTTAGGAATTTTTGGGTTTTTTAGTATTTTTAGGGTTTTTGGTGTTTTTGGGATTTTTATGGTTTTTTAGGGTTTTATGGTTTTATAGGTTTTTTGGTTTTTAGGAGTTTCTAGGATTTTTACGATTTTTTTAAGGTTTTTATAGGGTGTTTTAGATTTTTCTAGTGTTTTTAGGATTCTCAAGGGTTTTTAGCGTTTTTTAGGATTTTAGGTTTTTTAGGATTTGAATTTTTTAGTGTTTTCTAGGATTTTAGGTTTTTTAGGGTTTTTTTTTGTTTTCTAGGCTTTTGAGGAAATTTTTGAATTTATTAGTGTTTTCTAGAATTTTAGGTTTTTTAGGGTTTTTTGTTTTCTAGGCTTTTGTGGGACTTTTAGGAGTTTCTAGGGCTTTTACGGCTTTTTAAGATTTTCTAGGATTTTTAGGGTTTTCTAATATTTTTTAGAATTTATAGAGTTTTATGGTTTTTACCGCTTTCTAGGATTTTCTAAAGGTTTTTAGGATTTTTTATGGTTTTTTAGAGTTTTTGGAATTTTTATGTTTTTGATGGTTTTCTATACTTTTTTGGGGTTTTTAGGAGTTTCTAGGATTTTCTAGAGTGTTTTAGAATTTTCTTGTGTTTCTAGAATTTTTTAGGATTTTCTAGGGTTTTTAAAGATTTTTAAGAATTTTTAAGATTTTTAGCGTTTTCGAGGAATTTTTTAAGTTTTCTAGGGATTTTTGGATTTTCTAGGATATTATAGGGTTTTTAGGTTTTTCCAGGATTTTTTATAGTTCATTAGAGTTTTTCGAGTTTTTAGGAGTTTCTAGAGTTTTTACGGTTTTTTAAGGTTTTCTTGGTTTTTTAGAGTTTTCTAGTGTTCTCTAGGGTTTTTTTAATGGTTTTTAAGTTTTCTAGGGTTTTAGGGTTCTCAGGGTTTTTTCTAGGGTTTTTTTTATGTTTTTTAGGGTTTTTAGGGTTTTCTAGGATTTTTAGGTTTTTTAGGGTTGTATAAGGTTTTTTAGTGTTTTTAGGGTTTTCTAAGATTTTTAGAAATTTCTAGGGTTTTTAGGATTTTTTAGGGTTTTCTAAGATTTTTTGGATTTCTTATGATTTTCTAGGGGTTCTAGGATTTTTTAAGGTTTTCTATGGTTTTTAGGCTTTTCTACTTTTTTATGGATTTTTTGAGTTTTCTAAAGTGTTTTAGGATTTTCTAAGATTTTTAGGGTTTTGGGGTTTTTAGGGTTTTTTACGCTTTTCAAAGGTTCTTATAATTTTTTATGGTTTATTAGAGTTTTTGATATTTTTAGGAGTTTCTAGGATTTTTACGATTTTCTAGGGTGTTTGAGTTTTCTAATTGTTTTTAGGATTCTCTAGAATTTTCTAGTTTTTTTTAAAGGTTTTCAAGGGTTTTTAGTGTTTTTTAGGTTTTTTAGGGTGTTTTAGAATTTTTTTGAATTTTTTGGATTTTCTAGAAGTTTTTGGGTTTTTAATATTTTTTTTACGGGTTTTAGGGGGTTTTTAGGGTTTTAGGATTTTTTAGTGTTTTGTAGGATTTTCTAGAATTTTTAGGATTTTTTAGGGGTTCTAGGATTTTTTAAAGTTTTCTATGGTTTATAGGCTTTTCTAGTTTTTTATCAATTTTTTGGGTTTTCTAGGATTTTTTGGGATTTTTACAATTTTTAGACCTTCTAAGATTTTTTAGGATTTATTAAGTTTTTTTCGAGTTTTTAGGAGTTTCTAAAGTTTTTACTTTTTTTAGGTTTTCTAGGATGTTTTAGAGTTTTCTAGTGTTTTTAGAATTTTTTAGGATTCTCTAGGATTTTTAAGGTTTTAGTATTCTTAGAGTTTTCTCTAAGGTTTTTAGGGTTTTTTCTAGGGTTTTAGGTTTTTTTGGATTTTTAGGTTTTTTAAGGTTGTATAAGGCTCTTTTAGTGTTTTCTAGAGATTTTAGGATTTTTAGTGTTTTTTTGGATTTTCTAGGATTTTTTAGGAATTTTATGGTTATTTAGGATTTTTTCGAGTTTTTAGAGTTCGTTATGGTTTTTAACGTTTTTTAGGATTTTCTTAGGTTTTCTAGAATTTTTAGAGATTTTTTGGGTTTCTAGGGTTTTAAATTTTTTTTTTACGATTTTTAGGATTTTTTTATTTTTTAAGGATTTTCTAAGATTTTTTAAGGATTTAAAGATTTTTAGAGTTTTTTATGGTTTTATAAGCTTTTGTGGGGTTTTTAGGAGTTTCTAAAACTTTTACGGCTTTTTAAGATTTTCTAGGTTTTCTAGGGATTTTAGAGTTTTTTATGGGTTTTACCGTTTTCTTGGGTTCTCTAAGGTTTTCTAAGGGATTTTTGGGTTTTCTAGTGTTTTTAAGATTTTTTATGGTTTTCTAAGATTTTTGAGATTTTTAGGTTTTTTTTGGGTTTTTGATTGTTTTTTTAGACTTTTTTGGAATTTTTAGGAGTTTTCAGGGTTTTTACGATTTTTTTTATGATTTTCTAAGGTGTTTTAGAATTTTCTTGTGTTTTTAAGATTTTTTAGGATTTTCTAGGGTTTTCTAGGATTTTTTTGGGTTTTTAGGGTTTGTTAGGGTTTTTTAGGATTTTTTGCATTTTTTAGAGTTTTCTTAGGTTTCTAGAGATTTTTGAGTTTTCTAAGAATTTAGGTTTATTAAGGTTTTTAGGATTTCTAGGATTTTTTAGAATTTTTCTATGGTTTCTAGGATTTTTTAGATTTTTTTAGAATTTTTATGGTTTTTTGGAATGTTTTTAGGGTTTTTAGTATTTTTTTAGAGTTCTTTAGGGTTTTATAGGGTTTTTAGGTTTTTTAGGATTTTCTATGGTGTTTTAGAGTTTTCTAATGGTTTTAGGATTTTTTAGGATTTTCTAGGGTTTCTAGAATTTTTTTAGGAGTTTTTTACGGTTTTTTAGGGTTTTTAAGAATTTTTTAGTTTTCTAAGGTTTCTAGGATTTTTTAGAGATTTTTGGGTTTTCTAGGAATTTGGGTTTATTAAGGTTTTCAGGTTTCTAGGATTTTTTTTAGGGATTTTTAGGGTTTTTATATAGTTTCTAGGATTTTTTAGGTTTTTTAGTATTTTTAGAGTTTTTTAGGATTTTCTAAGGTTTATAGGAATTTTTTGGGTTTTCTATGATTTTTAGGGTTTTTGAAATTTTTAACGTTTTCTAGAATTTTCTAATGTTTTTATGATTTTTTTAGGATTTTATAGGGTTTTTAGGGTTTTTTTAGGGTTTTTAGGGATTTTTAGAGATTTTTTACGGTTTTCTAGAGTTTTTAAGAATTTTTGGATTTTCTAAGGTTTTCTAGAATTTTTTGGGATTTATAGGAGTTTCTAGGATTTTTTTATAGTTTTTTAAGATTTTTTTAGGGTGTTTTTGATGGGTTTTTAAGGTTTTTTTGATGGTTTTTTTTTGTTTTCAGGGTATTTATGGTTTTTTAGGATTTATTAGGATTTTTTAAGGTTTTGTAGGATTTTTAGAGATTTTTTGGATTTTCTAAGGGTTTTGGGATTTTTAGAAGTTTCTAGAATTTTTTAGAGTGTTTTAGAATTTTCTAGTGTTTTCAGAAATTTTTAGGGTTTTTAGAATATTTTAGGGTCTTTATTTTTTTAAGGCTTCTAGTATTTTCTAGGATTTTTAGAGATTTTTGGATTTTCTAGGGATTTTACGATTTTTAGGGGTTTTCAATGGTTTATTGAGTTTTTTGGGATTTTTAGGAATTTCTAGGGTTTTTACGATTTTTTAAGGTTTTCTAGAATTTTTTAAGGTTTTTCAGAATTTTTTAGGATTTTTGGATTTTCTAGGTTTTTTATAGATTTTTTTTGTTTTCTAGGGTTTTGTTGGATTTTTTTATGGTTTCTAGGGGTTTTTTAGAGTTTTTAAAGGTTTTTTAGGCTTTTTTGAAGTTTTTAGGAGTTTTTAGAATTTTTACGATTTTTTAAAGTTTTCTAAGGTGTTTTAGAGTTTTCTAGTGTTTTTAGAATTTTTTTAGGATTTTTTAGGGTTTTTAGGGATTTTATGATTTTTTAGGGTTTTCTAGAATTTTTTCGAGTTTTTAGGATTTGTTAGGATTTTTTAGGGTTTTTTTATGGTTTTTTGGGTTTTGGGATTTTCTAGAATTTTTTATGGTTTTATTGGCTTTTTTTGGATTTTTAGAAGTTTCTAGGTTTTTACAATTTTTTAAAGTTTTTTAGAATGTTTTATAGTTTTCTAGGATTTTTTGATTTTTTAGATTTTTTAGGATCTTTTAGGATTTTTTATGGTTTTTACCGTTTTCTAGGATTTTTAAGGGTATTTAAGGGTTTTTTATGGTTTTCTAGACTTTTTTGGGTTTTTTAGAATTTTCTAGTGTTTTTAGGATTTTTTAGGATTCTCTAGGATTTTCTAGGATTTTTAGGATTTTTAAGAATTTTTTGGATTTTCTAAGGTTTTTTAGGATTTTCTAGGGTTTTTTCGGTTTTTAGGGGTTGTTATGGTTTTCTATCAATTTTAGGGTTTTTTTTTTAGATTTTATGATTTTTTAGGTTTTCTAAGGTTTTTTTAGACTTTTTAAGGTTTTTAGCGTTTTCTAGGGGTTTTTACGGTTTTTAGAACTTTTTGGATTTTAGGGTTTTCAAGGATTTTTAGGATTTTTTATGGTTTTCTAGGCTTTTGTAGGATTTTTAGGAGTTTCTAGGGCTTTTACAGCTTTCTAAGGTTTTCTAAGGTTTTTAGGATTTTCTAGGATTCTAGAATTTTTAGAGTTTTTTTATGATTTTTACCGTTTTTTAGGGTTTTCTAGGAATTTTTGAGTTTTCTAGGGTTTTTTAGGGTTTTCTTGGGTTTTTAGGATTTTTTTATAGTTTTCTAAGATTTTTGGAATTTTTAGGTTTTTCTTGGACTTTTTATGGTTTTCTAAATTTTTTTGAGGTGTTTAGGAGTTTCTAGGATTTTTATGATTTTTTATGGTTTTTTAGGGTGTTTTAGAGTTTTCTTGTGCTTTTAAGGTTTTTTAAGGTTTTTATTGTTTTTTTAGGGATTTTAGCATTTTCTAGAGTTTTAGGTTTATCAAGGTTTTTAGGGTATTTGGATTTTTTAGGATTTTCTAGGGTTTCTAGGGATTTTTAGAGTTTTTTTAGAGTTTTTTAGAGTTTTTTAGAATTTTTTTGGGTTTTTAGGATTTTTATGATTTTTTACCGATTTCTAGGATTCTCTAGGATTTTTAGGTTTTTTAGAATTGTTAGGATTTTTACGATTTTTTAGGGTTTTTAGGTTTTTCTAGGATTTTTATGATTTTTTGGGGTGTTTTTAGGTTTTTCTAGTGTTTTTAGAGGGTTTTTATGGTTTTTAAATTTTTTTAGGATTTTTGGGGTTTTTAACATTTTTTAGGAATTTTATGATTTTTTATGGTTTTCTAGGGTGTTTGAGTTTTCTAATGTTTTTAGGATTTTTTAGGAGTTTTTTATTGTTTTCTTAGGTTTTCTAGGATTTTTAGGGATTTTTATGTTTTCTAGGGTTTTCTAGTATTTTTTAGAGTTTTCTACTATTTTTAGAGTTTTTCAAGGTTTTTAACGTTTTCTAGGATTTTCTTAGGTTTTCTAGGGATTTTAAGATTTTTTTAGGATTTTTTAGGGTTTTTAGGAATTTTTTGGGTTTTCAAGGATTTCTTAAGATTTTTAAGTTTTTTAGAGTTTTTAGTGGTTTTTTGGGTTTTATAAGGGTTTTTAAGATTTTGTAGGGTTTTCTAGGATTTTTAGAATTTCTTAGGGTTTTTAAGAGTTTCTATGGTTTTTAGGCTTTTTTAGTTTTTACTGATTTTTAGGGTTTTGGGGATTTTTTGGATTATCTAGGATTTTTAAGGTTTTTGTGATTTTTAGATTTTTTAGGGTTTTCTAAGGTTTCTAGAGTTTTTTTATGATTTTCTAGGCTTTTTTGGGGTTTTTAGAAGTTTTTAGGGTTTTTACGGTTTTTTAAGGTTTTCCTAGGATGTTTTAGAGTTTTCTAATGTTTTTAGAATTTTTTAGGATTCTCTACAGTTTTCAATGATTTTTTAGGATTTTCTAAGTTTTTTATGGATTTTTTTGGATTTTCTAAGGTTTTTGTAAGATAGGTTTTCTAGGATTTTTACGGTTTTTAGGTTTTTTAGGATTTTTTAAGGTTTTGGGGGTTAAGGTTTTCTAGGGATTTTTAGGGTTTTTAGTGTTTTTGAGAGTTTTAGGATTTTTTAGGGTTTGGGGGGTTAGGATTTTTAGCATTTTTAGGATTTTTTAAGAGTTTTTAGGATTTTTAGGAATTTTTAGGGTTTTTAGGTTTCTCTAAAGTTTTTAAGGTTTTTAGGGTTTTTGGATTTTCTAGTGTTTTTAGAATTTTTTAGCGTTTTTAAAATTTGCTATGGTGTTTTAGAATTTTCTAGTGTTTTTAGAATTTTCTAGGATTCTCTAGAGTTTTTTAGGGTTTTTTAGGATTTTTCGAGTTTTTAAGGTTTGTTAAGGTTTTCTAGAATTTTTAGGATTTTTTAAGTTTTGTAGGTTTTTAGAGTTTTTTGTTTTTTTAGGATTTTTTAGGAATTTTCTAGTGCTTTTAGAATTTTTTAGTGTTTTTATAATTTTTTTTTGTTTTTTAGGGTTTTAAAGAAATTTTGGATTTTAGGTTTTTTAGAGTTTTTTAAAGTTCTTTGAGTTTTTTAGGATTTTCTATGATTTTCTGAGATTTTTTGGATTTTCTAAGATTTTTTAGAAATTTTAAGGTTTTTTTTTATTTTCTATTTTTTTTTAGAGTTTTCTAAAATTTTTTATAATTTTCAGCGTTTTCTAAGGTTGTTATGAACGAGCATGAGAACAACCAAATCTACTCCACCCTAGATCATGATGAAAAAGCCTGAGACCCACATTTAGCAATGCAAATCATTTAGCAATGCAAATCATTTACAAAGATGTGAAAAGAAAAATATCGCCACATTCATAATACTTTGAGGTTGAAGATATTGTACCCCTTCCAAAACGTGAGCATCCAAAATAGAAAGGTTTTTGGCACTAACCATTGATTGTTTTTCATCATTAAGTTGCTTGTTCACTTCTGGGGGATTTTTTCCCTCTTCATCTTTAATTTCTCGATCAAACTCGCAGATCACATTAAAATGTCTTCACCACTTGTGCCTACCAACAGAAAAGTGAATTGGAAAATAAAAAATCTGGAAAGCACCTAATTATAAGGATAACAAAGGAAGAGAATTTTCACAACAAAAATGGAGCTTCTACAAGACCTACAAGCAGAAGACTCCGTGTGCTGCTCTTATTATACAACATTCGACCCCTGGATACTACAATGGACGGTAAAATTCCTAGGCAGAAATTTTCTTTATGATAATTAGTTATTAACAAAGTAAAAAGATTTATGCAAGTCAATTCATGAGGAAAACTAAACCAGTAAAGTCAATATGAAAGGAACCTACATTTTTCTTCTTACTCAACTCAAAGTTACAGTTGCCACTGAGATATAGCAAGATTACAAGTTTACAACCACAGAAATGCTTTTTACACTCCACCATCTTATCCTTGAGTTCTTCGAGCTGCTTGCTTTGTCTATTGGAATCTTTAATCTTATCAAGCCTTTGGAAGCCATTTCTGGATGTTAAATGAAAATATTTTATTACTATATAGGAATACTTGAAAAGATTATAGATCTATTGAACTTTATTTATTTCACTTCAGCAAGAATTAGTAACTGCGAAAGTGGCTACAGCAAAGGATACACAAGAAAGCAGAGATAATTACAAATAAATACATTGCTTGAACAGTGACAAATAAAGGAAGGATAACATAACAGCCTTCAAGAAATACTTTACTTGGATAACTATGGTCAACAACATTAATTAACACCAACAATAACATCAGCAGGTTTGAAGGCCACACATTAAGGCAATTTCCCCTAATATGTTTGTTATGTGTGCTCTATATAAGGGCAATATGATGCCATTTGATCCACGAAGAAGATCTGATCTAGTGGGATAAATTTAGAATCAATAGCACATCTGTTTTTTGTATAATCTAGTGGCTGTTTTTTCTTATTGAATACTTTGTTAGTTTATTTAGTACCTTTGATGATTGCTGGGTGTGCCTTACAACCTTGGATTAATTTCTCTTTATTGGGTTCTGATCTGGGGGGTAGGAAAGAAGCAAATATCTGTGCAATGTGCAGTATATGCCACCATTTGGAATATTTGATTAGAGAACCATTTATGTACCTTCAATCACAGATTTTGAGATAAGCAAGTTTTATGTGATAGAATTAGACATACGGCCACTATTTTTTGTAAAGCTCATGATCTATCCAGAGCACTTCTCCTCTCAAACATGTTGAGAGATTGGAAAGCTACATTCCATAGATAGCTTTTTCTTTTGTTTGCTTTTTTGCTCCGTAAGGAGGACCTCTTATCCTTCCATTTGCTTTATTATTCTTCCCACTATCTTAGTGATGTTATTCTTTTATCAAAAATAAATAAATAAATAATAGCCTCCAGCTCATCACTGCAAAAGAGGCAACCCAAATGATCATACTGAATCTCAAGAGATCATTGTTTTAACAGAAAAGATCTATGTCATATGGGAATACCAAAGCACCTAGAGAAAACATAATAATAAATAAAATAAACCTAAAAATGATTGATCGATATACACTTGTGCTGTTAACTGGAAATGCAACTATAAGGTTAAGGAAGCTTTTCAAATAATGAATTTTATACATCACATTCATTTCTTATTTATATACTTGTGCATTTAAAACCAATTATTCTCTTCAGATAGATTGGGAACTAAAAACTGCAAGGAAAGTCTACTAGTCTCCTGACCAACATCAATAGCCTTTTTCCGTGGGAGGAGAAGGAGGCACTATTAGCGTCCTGATCAACATGAATAGCTTCTTTTTTGGGAGAGAAAAGAATATAGTATTAATAAAGATAAGGATACTATTACATAGAGATTAGAGGACAAGAAGTCAAAAATGGAATATCAAACAGTAACGGAATAGCTTGTCCTGCTAAAATAAAAAACAGAAATATCTCACAAAATCTAGTGGCTCTCAAGACATAGCTTCTTCTAGTAGCACCACTATCCTCCCATGCTCATTTCACTAAGCATAACATAACTTGTGTACAATGAGCTACCTCAATAAATACAGAACTGGCCATCACTACACCGCTTCAAACCATACAATTCCTAAATTCACAAATATCATTAAGCCTATAAACCTTAAACATACAAATACAAGCACAGGACCAAGTCAGAAAATTTTCAACATTATCCCCTTTGCTCACTCCAATTTCAAGAATCACTGCCCTAACTAAATCAATAAGATGCTAAACGAGTATGATTCACATCCCAAAATTGGCAACAAGTTTAACTTGCACCCTCTAACATTATATACGAGCAGAGGTAAAAAAATTTCGAACACAAAAACATTGCATAACTGAATCTGAAGAGGTAGTAAAATTAAGTTACATACGCCAGGAATCGAAAGTTATCGCGGATTTCGCCGAGGATCTGCTCCACCTGAGGGCTCATCTGCAAGCTGGTGGCCATTGCTGCCGGCGACTGCGTCTCCTCCGCAAAACCCCGGCGAGAACCGAATTTTCTGGAGGAAACCCTAGATTGTCGATTTGGCAAGTCTTTGCGCAAGATGCATTATCAGTTGATTTTGCCGCGAGAATCAGAGAGAGGGGAAGTGAAGGAATGGAGAGTGCAAGGAGAATGAGAAAGTGGCAGATTAGGTTTCAATTGAAATAGCATTCAGAAGGAAATAGAGGGAAGCAAGAGCACCGGGAACAGAAAAGGCCAAAAGGGGAGTTTTGGAGAACAGAATACAGTTGTTTTTCTGCTAACAAATAATTAATTGTATTTAATTACATTTATATTTATTTTTGTTTGGATGCATTTTAATTATAACTAGTTTCATTTTCCGTGTAGCCACCAAAAAAAAAGTTTCATTTTCCGTGTCTCCAATGGAAATTTAAATTAAAAATTTTAAATAAATATTATTTGGTATCAATATGAATTAATTTATTTTAAAATAATTAATAATATGTAATTTTGATAGTAAATAATAATATTTGATATATAATTTATTAAGAGTTAATTTATTATCTAAATCTTTTTTGTAAAATTTATAGTACGTGGTAATAACAATTTTATTTTTTGTTAATTAAAAATTTATTTAATTTTTTATTATGTAAATAACTTAATTAATAATTTTTATTATTATTTTTTTAAGAAAATGCCACTCCCCTCCCCTGCGAGATGCTAAAATGTCACTCCCCTCTCCTCTATTTTATAAATATACATTTTCCTCCCTTCTAACTTTTAAAAAACCTCCTCTTTAATCTATTTTAATTTTTTTGTGTTAATAATGTTAACTTTATCCATTTTTTATGAAAAAAAAAATTATTTTTTGAAAAAATATCCATTAACAAAAATTTTATTTTTTATCATTAAATTTTGCTTACCAAAATATCATTTAATAAATTATTCTTTTATTAATTAAATTGTATTTTTAATGAAATATTTTCAAAAAAATTAATAATTAAATTATTTTTTTCTAAGATACCTATTTTTCAATAATTTTTTAATTATTAAATTATGATTTTACTAAAATTTTTGTTAACAATTATTTTTATATTTACTATTAATTTTTTTTATATTAATATATATTATTTTAATATTAAATAAAAAAATCTTACCACTGGTAATATGTATAACAATTAATATTTATTGATATTGAAAAATAATCTTACTAAAATTTTTTATTTAATGTTAAAATAATATATAGATATCGAAAAATTAATAGTAAAATATAAACAAATTGTTAACAAAAATTTTGGTAAAATTATAATTTAATAATTAAACAATTATTAAAGAGTATTTAAAAAAATAACATAATTATTAAATTTTTTAAAAATATAATTTAATCAATAAAAAAATAATTTATTAAAGAATATTTTATTAAGCAAAATTTAATAATAAAAAATAAAATTTTTGCTAATGAATATTTTTTTAAAAAATAATTTTTTTTTTCTTAAAAAATGGATAAAGTTAACATTAGTTAACACAAAAAGTTTAAAATGGATTAAAAATGAGGTTTTTTAAAAGTTAGAAGGGAGGAAAATGTACATTTATAAAATAGAGGGGAGGGGAGTATCATTTTAGCATCTCATAGGGGAGGGGAGTTGAATTTTCTCTATTTTTTTTACTGCATTCATATATTTTTTCAATACTATTAAGTAAAAAGCTATTAGTACTATTATTCTTTCTATTCGAGATAATAACTTAAGTTGCTTATTTTATATAGAAAATAATATTATAAATAATATCTTATTTTTTAATATATTTATACAAAAAAATTTATACAATAAATCATATATTATAAAAATTAGATGATTTACATATAAACAATGGCGGAGCTTTGTTAGGGCAATGGGGCCATGGCCTTCCCGCAGAAGATTTTGTAAAAAAATTAGTATTTCTTCTTCACATAAAATAAGGTTAGCTCAGATGGTTAAGTTCACATCTTTTCATCTTATGTATCTGTGTTTATCATTCATTTAACTTTTTATTTTTGTGTGATACTTGGCTGATAGTCTCATACATTTTTATATAGTATTTTATTTTTAGAACACTAAAAACTGTAGTATAAGTGTATAACTAGTATTATCCTACATGCTAATAAATAGTCATTATTTTATTTTTTAAATCAACATTGCAAACTACATGTCATTGTAGTATTAGCACTATATACATTAATAGATTTTGATATTTTATTTTATTAGAAAGTTAAAAATTTTATTTTAGTGCAATATATTATTTGATTGTAATAGAAATAACAATAAAGATAACTAGTTCTGAGACTTTTGAAAATTAGTTTTTTCAAAAAAAATTAGTTTTTAGATTAAAAATTTTTTTATGTGCAAAAATTAGTTTTTTTTAAAAAAAAAACCTATTCTTTTTTAAAATTTAATGTTTACTTTTAAAACTAATGTATTAATTTTATAATCAATTAATAACTAATTTTATCATTTAAAATCAGTTTGGTTTATTAACTTAAACCAAATTTTTAGTTAACCAAAATCAGCTTTAATTTTTTAGTTAACCTTAATTATATATAGTTGCACGTATTAATAACAAATTTAAAAACTAATTATATTTACAAATTTTTTTAATATAATATTATTATATAATTTTTAATTATTTTTGTTAAATTTGTTGGCCCCTCCAAAAATTTCTTTGAAACTCCGCCACTGTATATAAAATTATTTATTAGTCATTACATAAATATCAAAAAAAATATTTTTCGTACATAGTTCTAAATATATGTAACATCATGTATATATTAATATGATCTATTTTAATTATGTGAATGTGAATTATTATTATTATTATTATTATTATTATTATTATTATTATTATTATTATTATTATTATTATTATTATTATTACTAAATAATATTTAAAACTAAGAAAAAGGAAATAGTTCATTGAAAATGTTTTGTAATTTGAATTAAAATTTTTTTATAAATATATCCAACTTTTATAATACTAAATGGTTATAATTATAATGTTTAGTAATATTGTATTTGTTATATCCCAAACAAGTAAGATTAACTTAATACCTCAAGCAAGTAGGATTAACCTAAGTCCAATATTAGGATCTCAAATCTAACCTAGGTTCATTACCTTAAGATCTAATTTGGATAAAGTTCACGCGTTTCTTCTCAAATTAGCTCGTGTTGGATCTCTGTTGCTAGTTAGACATGGTAATAGGTACAGTGAGAATATGATGGGTATCCCTTTTCTGCCCCTCATGCTTGTTTAAAAAAATTATCTCTTGTCATTTTAATATTTTTTTCACAAGTTTCTATTCAATTTTCTCTAAATAAAAGTAGTTATCTACAAATATCTATAAATATTTTTTGAAATTTTTTTAAAAAAATTAACAAAAAAGAGACATAATATAATCATCATAACATAATCAATTAAACATAATAGAGCAAAATTAAAAAATATTTATTATGAAAATAAAATAAAACAAAACAACATAAAAATACCTTTCAATATAATTTTTTGGAGCAAGATTAGGAGATGTAGTAATGGACTTGAGAGGCAAAGAAAGAGAGAGAAAGAGATAAATCAAGTTTAGGTATGAGTGAAAATCTAGAAGAACGAAGAGAAATTCGAATTAGAGACATGAATTAGGATTACTAAATTCAAAAAATAGATTTATGTATTTATATAAATTTGGGTAAATTAGTAATTTCATATCCGAGATTAATAGAGTGTGTATAATTAGAGTAAAGATCCAATCCAGTTTTTGTCCATTTTCACGAAGGACAAAGCGATTCCTGTCCAAAAAAAAGGACACTTTGATCCTCAATCTTTTTATTTTGGGACAATACGATCCCTCTGTTAAAAAAATTGTTAAATAATAACAAAACTTAATTTTGTGGGGGTTTTATTTGTATTTTGCGGGGGTTTTAAATTTACACAAAAAAAATTTTCAACAATATAATCAATTACTACCACTACATTTTTCATCCTCATTATTATCACTCCTACCTCTATTATTTTTATTGTGTAACTGTACTTTATCATCATCATTATCTCCTCTACCGTCATCATTACCAATACCAATATTATCGATATTAAAGTCCTCTTCTTTCATTTCTTATTCGATATTATTTTTTTCCTTTAAAAGGTACTACAATTACTTTTTTTTGCAACATCATTTTCATCAATGGTTTTTCTTCACTTAACCACCATTGGTGAAGGAATTTTTCAAAAACAAACTTATTAATAGTTTGTAGAGGTTTAAAAACCCCACAAAATATAAATAAAATCCCCCACAAAACTAATTTTTGTTATTATTTAATAGATTTTTTAACAGAAGAATTGTATTGTCCCAAAATAAAAAGGTTGAGGATCGAAGTGTCCATTTTTTTTGGACAGGAATCGCTTTGTCCTTCGTAAAAATGGACAAGAACAGCGTTGGATGTTTACTCGTATAACTAACTAGTTTGTGAGGAAGTTATGTTTCTTGTTATAGAAGTTACCTAGTTAGTTATAAGAGAAGGCTCTTGTTGTTGCTATATATGTTGGCTTATACAAAATTATATATACATTTCTTGTAATCACATTATTGAGTAACATTTAGCTCTCTCTCTCTCTCTCTCTTTCTCTCTCTCTCTCTCCCTCTCTCCCTCCCTCCCTCTCTCTCTCTCTCTCTTCACTCTCAATCTGATTCTATTAAATACGATCCATCATCTTTACTTTCAATTTGATTCCATTAAACACAAGTCCCTCATTTCTTTATGGTATCCAGAGCTGAGGTTATGATCTATGACTAACAATAATACTCCAGTTTTAGTAGTGGAAAATCCACCTTTATCTACACAACTTCTTTTAAGCATTATCAACCAAATCAACAAATCTTTCAATGATTCTGTAGCTGATAAACTCACAGAAATAAACGTTTTTACTTGGCACCATCAAGCTACTCTCTCTATATGTGGACAACAACTTCAACATCATCATAAAAAAGAGAAAATCCCTCCAAAATTTGAGAGCAATTTAGATCAGACATCATAAACAAAATCAAAGAAATATAAAGATTAGAGAGGTAATGGCTATAATATCACATCATGGTTCTTTATTTCGATGGATGAGTCTTTCAAGTATAGAGTTATTAGATGTCACTTTGTTCATGAAATATGGAACAGAATTCCCACTTAATTTGCCTCTCATACCAAAGATCAAATTAGACAATTGTAATTGCAATTGAAATCAGTCAAGAAATTGGCATCTACCTCAGATTATCACCACTCACAAACTTAGATTATACCAATGTTATCTTAGATGGTTTGAATGAAGATTATCATCCCTTCATTATTATGTTCACAATGAAAGATCCTTTATCCCTGATCTTGAAGCTTTGCTTATGGCTCAAGATGACATAATTGAAAGATTTAAGAAACCATAATTTTCAATGGTTCAGGTTAATTTTACTCAATCCTCTAACTTAAATCTCAAGAATTCAGAACCTTCCTTCTCTTATAATTCTGGTAGAGGCAATAACGACAACAACATTTTTAGTTGTGCACCTTTGGTAGAAGAAGGCGTGGAGTTAGAAATTTTTGTGGAGCTGAGGAAGAAACAATTAGAACTCCAATACCACACCTCAATGCTAAATTTGTGGCAAATTTGGCCTTGTTGCTAGCTATTGCTATTTCAGGTTTGATCAAGGATTCCAACATGCTTAGCAAAGTGTTTCCTTCACTTCCATGTACACTGTTCTTTCACCTCCTCCATCTTTTCATAATCCAAAAGCCATTATTGCAACACCTTCTATTATGATAGATTCTTCATGGTATGTTCATTCAAGTGTAACTCATCAATACACACCTAATTCAACCAATTGCAATAATCCTTTGAATATCAAGGTCAAGAACAAGTATAAGCTGAAAATGGATCAGGTATGACAATAGAAAATGTTGACAATTCTTATTTATAATGTTTACCTACTCATAGAAAATATAAATTATATGATTTGCTGCTAGTTCTATCAATTACTCAAAATTTAATTAGTGTTTTCATATTTGCAAGGGACAACAAAGTTTATTTCTCTTTTTGGCCTAATGAGTGCTTTGTTAAATCACAGGCTACTAAGGACGTTCTTCTCTGAGAGACAAAGCTGTTAAAAGAATGTACAAGTTTGAACGTGTTAATATTCTAAAATCTATTTCTTCTCCAATTAAAATGCTGTGTTTGTTGTTAGTTGTGCTTCCTTAGATGTATATCATCGAAGATTTGACCATCTTACTCATGCTATTGTAAAAACTATTGTGTCTAAATTTGGTTTACCTAGGAATAATACTACTCCTTCATTCAATGTTTGTAAATTCTACTGCATGGCTAAATCACATAGGCTTTCATACTCTCCTTCTATTCATTCTTATGATGCTCCCCTATCTCTGGTTGTTTCTAATGTGTGGAGACTTACCCCTATTATATCTCATAATGGTTATACTTATAGATACTATGTATCTTTAGTAGATGTGTTTTTTAAATATACTACCATTTACTTACAAATAAATTCCAAGTCTTTCATGTTTTCAAATAATACAAGTTATATATGGAAAAGCAACTTGGATATTCCATTAAATCTCTTCAAATAGATAATGAAAAGAGTATTTATCAAATACTTTTATCGAATTTTTGAAGAATGAAGGTATTGTGTATAGATTAAGATGTCCGTATGCACCACAGCAAAATAATCTATCTAAGAGAAAACAGACACATTATGAAAACTGGATTTGCTCTCTTGGCTGCTGCTTCTTTACCTCCATCAATTTTGGGATGAGGCCTTCTCTACCTTTATTTATCATATCAATAAAATGTCATCCATCATTACTTTTCACAAATTACTTTTTAAAATCTTGTTTCATCATTTTCCTGATTATTCATTTTTGCGTGTGTTTAGGTGTTTTTGTTTTCCTAATATTAGGTCTTATAGTTATTATAAACTATAGAGCTGAGATCCTAACCCGATATCCTTTTTGGTCATGCTGTAACCTAAAAAGTATACAAATGTTTGGACAAAATAGAAAAATAATCATATCTAGAGATGTTATTTCTATGAATGATAATTCTTATCTCCTTTTTTCTTTAATAAAATTGCTTTATCTAATACTAGTCCCATTATAGAAAGACTCCCATTAATAGCAACCATTCCTCTTCTTCTATTCAACCATAAACTAATATCCCTTTTTCTTTGATTTTCCAACATCCCTCTGTAGAATATTCATTAAACGATATAGAAAACTATACTACCAATACTGAAATTGCACATCACTCTATTACAATAATGGATTTTAAAGCTTAGACTCAGATTCCTCAAGCAATTTCTGAAATTGAAGTAGTGTTACCCTTTGATAGTAAATTGTCCCAACATGTTCCTTCTTTAGCAAGTATACACCCAATGTTGACTGTAACACCCTACCACATAGAGTTTTATTCTTAAGTCATAAAATAGAGGTGGTGAGGTATTACAACCTCTAAAAGTAAAATTATATATAGAATATAGTTGAAAAAGATTTATATCTGGGAGCCTTTTTAAAGAAGGTTTATATATAGAACAGCTCGTCACTCACGTAAGTGTTAACATAACGAAGTAGGATAAGAGAGTTTCAAGACACATATAACAAGACTCTTGACCTCGGCTCGCAAAGTTAAAATCGGACAGAGCATATAAACATATATATACATATATACATGAGAAATTTTTTAGGGTACTTTTAGGGTATTTTTAGGGTTTTCTAGGATATTTTAGGGTTTTTAGGGTTTTTTTAGGTTTTTCTAAGGTTTTTAGAAATTTTTTGAGTTTTCTAGGGTTTTTAGGATTTTTTTATTATTTTCTAGGGTTTTTAGGGTTTTTTAGGATTTTCTACGGTTTTTTAAGGTTTTTTAGGGTTTTCTAGAGTTTTTTGAGTTTTTAAGGTTTTTGAGGATTTTTTTTAGGGTTTTCTAGGATTTTTTATAGTTTTTTAGGATTTTCTATGGTTTTCAGGGATTTTTGGGTTTTCTAGGGTTTTTATGGTTTTTAGGTTTTTTAAGGGTTTTCTATTTTTTATGGTTTTATAGAGTTTCTTATAGTTTTTAGGTTTTTTTTTAGGGTTTTTACAGTTTTTTAGTGTTTTCTATATTTTTTAAGGTTTTTTAGCATTTTCTATGATTTTTAGGGTGTTTTAAGGTTCTCTAGAATTTTTTAGGATTCTCAAAGTGTTTTAAGGTTTTTTAGGGTTTTTAACCCAAAAAACCCCTAAAAACACCAGAAAACCCTAAAAAACCCTAATAATCCTAGAAAACCCTAAAAAACCTAAAAATCCTAAAAAACTCTAAAAACCCTAGAAAACCCTAAAAAATCCTACAAAACCTTAAAAAACCCAAAAAACACTATAAAATCCTAAAAAACCTTAAAAACCTAAAAAAACTCTAGAAAACCCTAAAAAATACAAGAAAACCCTAAAAGACTTTAAAAATCCTAAAAAACTCCTAAAAACCACAGAAAACGCAAAAACCCCAAGAAAATCCAAAAAAACCCTAAAATCCCTTTAAAAAACCCAAGAAAATCCCCAGAAAACCCAAAAATCCCTTAGAAAACCTTTCGAAAATCCTAAAGTACCCTAAAAACCTTAGAAAACACTAAAAATCCCTAAAATACCGTAAAACCCTAGAAAACCTTAAAAACCTTAAAAATGCTAGAAATCCCTAAAAAACCCTAAAAACCCAAGAAAACCCTAAAAACCTTACAAAACCCTAAAAATCCTAAAAAATCCTAAAATCTCTAAAAAAACCATAAAGAACCCTAGAAAACCCTAAAACACCCTAGAAAACTCTAAAAAACCGTAAAAAATCCTAAAAACATCGAAAAACCCTAAAATTTCTAGGGTTTTTACGATTTTTTAGGATTTCTAGGGTTTTTTTAGGGTTTTTAGGGTTTTTTTTATAGTTTTCTAGACTTTTTAGGGGTTTTTAGGGTTATTAGGGTTTTTGGAGTTTTTTAGGATTTTTAGGGTTTTTTAAGTATTTCTAGGATTTTTAGCGTTTTCTAGGGATTTTAGGGTTTTTTGGGTTTTCTAGGGTATTTAGAGTTTTTTAAGGTTTTCTAAGGGTTTTAGGATTTTCTATGATTTTTTGGGATTTTTTGGATTTTCTTGACTTTGATAGGATTTTTAGAGTTTTTTTATGGTTTTCTAGGATTTTTAGGGCTTTTTAGGAATTTCTATGTTTTTTAGGTTTTTTAGGATTTTTAGGGGTTTTTTTGGGTTTTCTTTGATTTTTTACGTTTTTAGGATTTTTTAGGGTTTTCTATGATTTTTAGGGTTTATAAGGGTTTTCTAGGGTTTGTAGGGTTTATTTAGGCTTCTTAGGATTTTTTTAGGGTTTTCTAGTGTTTTTAGGATTTTTTAGAGTTTTCTAGGGTTTTTAGGATTTTTTAGGATTTTCTAGGGTTTTTAGGGTTTTTTAGGATTTTCTAGGCTCTTTTTTTGGGTTTTTAGGGTTCTTTGGGTTTTCTAGGGTTTTTAGGACTTTTAGTGTTTTTTACGATTTTTTGGTGTTTTTAGGATTTTTTAGAATTTTCTAGAGTTTCTTGGGTATTTTAGGGTTTTCGATGGTTTTTAGGATTTAAGCTTTATAGTTTTTTTTTAGGATTTTCTTTGGTTTTTAGTGTTTTCTAGGGTTTTTTAGGGTTTCTAAAAAGCCCTTGAAAACCCTAAAAACCCTAAAGTTTAGGATTTTTTAGGGTTTCTAGATTTTCTAGGGCCTTTTAGGGTTTCTATGGTTTTCTAGAGTTTTTAAAGTTTTCTTTGGTTTCTAGGATTTTAGGGTTTCTTAGGGTTTTATAGGATTTTTAGTATCTTTTAGGGTTTCCTAGGGTTTTCATGGGTTTTTTTGGATTTTCAGCGTTTTTTAGGATTTTCTAGGATTTTTTATGGTTCTTATGATTTTTTAGGTTTTTCTAGAGTTTTTGGGGTTTTTATGGTTTTCTAGGATTTTTTATGATTTTCTAGGGTTTTTAGAATTTTCTAGGATTTTTTACGGTTTTCTAGGATTTTTAGGGTTTTCTAGGGTTTTTTAGTTTTTTATGGTTTTTTAGGATTCTCTACGATTTTTAGGGATTTTATGGGTTTTCTAGGATTTTTTGGGGTCCTTTATGATTTTTTAGGGTTTTTTAGGGTGTTCAAGGTTTTTTCGGATTGTCTAGGAATTTTTTTATTTTTTAGGATTTTCTATTCTTTTTTAGGGTTTTTGAGGGTTTTCTATTCCTTTTTAGGGTTTTTAGGGTTTTTATTTTTTTAGGAGTTTTTTGGGTTTTCTAGGATTTTTAGATTTTTATAGTTTTTTTGGGTTTTCGGGATTTTTTGGGTTTTCTAGGGTTTTTTAGTTTTTTATAGTTTTTTAGGATTCTCTACGGTTTTTAGGGATTTTTTGGGTTTTCTAGGATTTTTTGGTGTCCTTTATGATTTTTTAGTGTTTTTTAGGGTGTTCAAGGTTTTTTCGGATTGTCTAGGGATTTTTCTATTTTTTAGGATTTTCTATTCTTTTTTAGGGTTTTTGAGGGTTTTCTATTCCTTTTTAGGGTTTTTATTTTTTTAGGAGTTTTTTGGGTTTTCTAGGATTTTTAGATTTTTATGGTTTTTAGGGTTTTCTTGGGTTTTCGGGTTTTCTTGGGTTTTCTAAGGATTTTCTAGTGTTTTTAGGATTTTTTAGGGTTTTCTAGGATTTTTAGGGGTTTTTAAAGTTTTCTAAGGTTTTTACGGTATTTTAGGAATTTCTAGGGTTTTCTATGTTATTTAGGGTGTTTTAGGATTGTTTAGAGTTTTTAGGGTTTTTTAGGATTTTCTAGGATTTTTAGGGGTTTTAAGGTTTTCTAGGATTTTTCGGACTTTTGAAGATTTGCAAGGGTTTTTAGGGTTTTTTTGGATTTTCTAGGGTTTTTAACGTTTTCTAGTGTTTTTAGGGTTTTCTAGTATTTTTTACCGTTTTAGGGTTTTTAGGGTTTTCTAAAAAATCATAGAAAACCCTAAAAATCATAGAAAACCCTAAAAAACCTTTAAAAAAACCCATAGAAAACACTAAAAACAGTAAAAACCCTAAAAAAACCTAAAAACTATAGGAAAATCCTAGAAAAACCTAAAAACCATAAAAATCCTAGAAAATTCAAAAATCCCTAAAAACCATAGAAAATCCTAAAAAACAATAAAATCCCAATAAAACCCTAAAAAAAATCCTCAAAAACCTTAAAAAAACCCTAAAAAAACCCTACAAAACCCTAAAAAACCCTAGAAATCCGAGAAAATCTAAACATCCCAAAAAAACCAAAAAAAATCCCTAAAAAAATTCTAGAAACCTGAAAACTCTAAAAATTCTAGAAAACCCTAAAAATACTAGAAATCCATAAAAAAATCCATAAAACCCTAGAAAACCCTAAAAATCCATAAAAACCCTAAAAACTCCAAAAAAAATCTAGAAAATCCTAGAAAACCCTAAAAAACAGTAAAAATCCTAAAAAATCCTAAAAACTCAAAAAGCTCCTAAAAACCCTAAAATTTCTAGAAAACCCTAAAAAATCGTAGATAACCCTAGAAACCCTAAAAAATCCTAAAAACCCTAGAAAATAATAAAAAAATCCTAAAAACCTCAGAAAAACCTAAAAAACACTAGAAAAATTCAAAAAACCCTACAAAATTCTAAAAACCCTAGAAAACCCTAAAAAATTCTAAAAACCCTAGAAAACCCTAAAAACCAAAGAAAATTCTAAAAAACCTCTAGAAAACCTTAAAAAAATCCTAAAAACCATAGAAAACCCTAAAATACCCTGCAAAACCCTAAAAACCGTAAAAAAAATCCTAGAAAACCCTAAAAACTGTAGAAAATCCTAAAAAAATTCTAAAAACACCAAAAAACCATAAAAAAACACTAAAAGCCCTAAAAAACCCTAGAAAACCAAAAAACCCTAAAAAACAAAAAAAAGCCTAGAAATTCCTAATAAACCCTGAAAATCGTAGAAAACCCTAGAAAACCCTAAAAAATTCTAAAAAACGTAAAAAACGTAGAAAACCCAAAAAACCCCTAAAACCCTAAAAACTCCTAAAAAGCCCTAGAAAATCCTAGAAATCCTCGAAAATCCTAGAAAACCCTAAAATACCATAAAAACCCTAGAAAATCCTAAAAATCCTAGAAAACAATAAAAATCCTAGAATAAACCATAGAGAAGCCAAAAAACCCTAGAAGACCCTAAAAATCCCTAAAAACTTGGAAAAACCCTAGAAATCTTAGAAAACCCAAAAAATAACCTAAAAACCTAGAAAACGGTAAAAACCCTAATAGCTCTACAAAACCCTAGAAAACCCTAACAACTCTAGAAAAATCATAAAGGCTCTAAAAAGCCCTTGAAAACCCTAAAAATCCTTAAGTTTCGGAATTTTTAGGGTTTCTAGGTTTTCTAGGGCCTTTTAGGGTTTCTATGGTTTTCTAGAGTTTTTAAAGTTTTCTTTGGTTTTCTAGGATTTTAGGGTTTCCTAGGGTTTTATAGGATTTTTAGTGTCTTTTAGGGTTTCCTAGGGTTTTCTTGGGTTTTTTTGGGTTTTCAGCGTTTTTTAGGGTTTTCTAGGGTTTTTTTATGGTTCTTTTGATTTTTTAGGGTTTTCTAGAGTTTTTGGGGTTTTTATGATTTTTTAGGATTTTTTTATGATTTTCTAGGCTTTTTAGGATTTTCTAGGATTTTTTACGGTTTTCTAGGGTTTTTTAGTTTTTTTAGGGTTTTTAGGGATTTTTGGGGTCCTTTATGATTTTTTGGGGATTTTTAGGGTGTTCAAGATTTTTTCGGATTGTCTAGGAATTTTTCGATTTTTTAGGGTTTTCTATTCTTTTTTAGGGTTTTTGAGGGTTTTCTATTCCTTTTTAGGGTTTTTTAGGGTTTTTATTTTTTTAGGGGTTTTTAGGATTTTCTAGTGTTTTTAGGGTTTTTTAGGGTTTTCTAGGATTTTTAGGGGTTTTTAAAGTTTTCTAGGGTTTTTACGGTATTTTAGGGATTTCTAGGATTTTCTATGTTATTTAGGGTGTTTTAGGGTTTTTTTTAGGGTTTTTAGGGTTTTTCAGGATTTTCTAGGATTTTTAGGGTTTTTAAGGTTTTCTAGGATTTTTCGGATTTTTTAAGATTTGCAAGGGTTTTTAGAGTTTTCTAGGGTTTTTAAGGTTTTCTAGTGTTTTTAGGGTTTTCTATGATTTTTTACCATTTTAGGGTTTTTAGGGTTTCCTAAAAAATCATAGAAAACCCTAAAAATCATAGGAAACCCTAAAAAACCTTGAAAAAACCATAGAAAACATTAATAACAGTAAAAACCCTAAAAAAACCTAAAAACCATAAGAAAATCCTAGAAAAACCTAAAAACCATAAAAACCCTAGAAAATCCAAAAATCCCTAAAAACCATAGAAAATCCTAAAAAACAATAAAATCCCAATAAAACCCTAAAAAATCCTCAAAAACCTTAAAAAACCCCTAAAAACCCTACAAAACCCTAAAAAACCCTAGAAATCCGAGAAAATCTAAAAATCCCTAAAAAACCAAAAAAAATCCCTAAAAAAATCCTAGAAACCTGAAAACTCTAAAAAATTCTAGAAAACACTAAAAATACTTGAAATCCATAAAAAACCCTTAAAACCCTAAAAATCCATAAAAACCCTAAAAACCCCAAAAAATCTAGAAAATCCAAGAAAATCCTAAAAAATAGTAAGAATCCTAAAAACTCAAAAAGCTCCTAAAAACCCTAAAATTCCTAGAAAATCCTAAAAAACTGTAGATAACCCTAGAAAACCCTAAAAAATCCTAAAAAAAACCCTAGAAAATCATAAAAAAATCCTAAAAACCGCAGAAAAACCTAAAAAAACCTAGAAAAATCCAAAAAACCCTACAAAATCCTAAAAACCCTAGAAAACCCTAAAAAATCCTAAAAACCCTAGAAAACCCTAAAAACCAAAGAAAATTCTAAAAAACCTAGAAAACCAAAAAATCCTAAAAAACAAAAAATAGCCTAGAAAATCCTAAAAAATCCTAAAAACCCTAGAAAACCCTAAAAAAACCCTAGAAAACCCTAAAAACTGTAGAAAATCCTAAAAACACCAAAAAAGGTAAAAAAACACTAAAAGCCCTAAAAAACTCTAGAAAACCAAAAAATCCTAAAAAACAAAAAATAGCCTAGAAAATCCTAAAAAATCCTAAAAACCCTAGAAAACTCTAAAAAACCCTAAAACCCTAAAAAAAATCCTAAAAAGCCTAAAAACCCTAAAAACCCTAGAAAACCGTAATAAACCCTTAAAATCGTAGAAAGCCCTAGAAAACCTTAAAAAACCCTAAAAAACGTAAAAAACATAGAAAACCCAAAAAACCCGTAAAAACCCTAAAAACTCCTAAAAAGCCCTAGAAAATTATAGAAACCCTCGAAAATTCTAGGAAATCCTAAAATACCATAAAAACCCTAGAAAATCCTAAAAATCCTAGAAAACAATAAAAACCCCAGAATAAACCATAGAGAAGCCAAAAAACCCTAGAAGACCCTAAAAAACCCTAAAAACTCGGAAAACCCCTATAAATCCTAGAGAACCCAAAAAATACCTAAAAATCCTAGAAAACGGTAAAAACCGTAAAAAAACCCTAGAAAACCCTAAAAACCGTAGAAAATCCTAAAAACACCAAAAAACGGTAAAAAACACTAAAAGCCCTAAAAAACCCTAGAAAACCAAAAAACCCTAAAAAACAAAAAAAAGCCTAAAAATCCCTAAAAACCCTAGAAAACCATAATAAACCCTGAAAATCGTAGAAAACCCTAGAAAACCCGAAAAACCCCTAAAAAACGTAAAAAACATAGAAAACAAAAAAAAATTCCTAAAACCCCTAAAAACTCCTAAAAAGCCCTAGAAAATCCTAGAAACCCTCAAAAATCCTAGAAAACCCTAAAATACTATAAAAACCCTAGAAAATCCTAAAAATCCTAGAAAACAATAAAAACCCTAGAATAAACCATAGAGAAGCCAAAAAACCCTAGAAGACCCTAAAAAATCCTAGAAATCCTAGAAAACCCAAAAAAAACCTAAAAACCTAGAAAACGGTAAAAACCCTAATAGCTCTACAAAACCCTAGAAAACCCTAACAACTCTAGAAAAATCATAAAGACTCTAAAAATCCCTTGAAAACTTTAAAAACCCTAAAGTTTAGGAATTTTTTGGGTTTCTAGGTTTTCTAAGGCCTTTTAGGGTTTCTATGGTTTTCTAGAGTTTTTAAAGTTTTCTTTGGTTTTCTAGGATTTTTAGTATCTTTTAGGGTTTCCTAGGGTTTTCATGGGTTTTTTTGGGTTTTCAGCATTTTTTAGGATTTTCTAGGGTTTTTTATGGTTCTTATGATTTTTTAGGGTTTTCTAGGGTTTTTGGGGTTTTTATGGTTTTCTAGGTTTTTTTATGATTTTCTAGGATTTTTAGGATTTTCTAGGATTTTTACGGTTTTCAAGGGTTTTTAAGTTTTTTTAGGGTTTTTTAGGATTCTCTACGGTTTTTAGGGATATTTGGGGTCCTTTATGATTTTTTGGGGATTTTTAGGGTGTTCAAGGTTTTTTCGGATTGTCTAGGAATTTTTCGATTTTTTAGGGTTTTCTATTCTTTTTTAGGGTTTTTGAAGGTTTTCTATTCCTTTTTAGGGTTTTTTAGGATTTTTATTTTTTTAGGGGTTTTAGGATTTTCTAGTGTTTTTAGAGTTTTTAGAGTTTTCTAGGATCTTTAAGGGTTTTTAAAGTTTTCTAGGGTTTTTACGGTATTTTAGGGATTTCTAGGATTTTCTATGTTATTTAGGGTGTTTTAGGGTTTTTTAGGGTTTTTAGGGTTTTTTAGGATTTTCTAGGATTTTTAGGGTTTTTAAGGTTTTTTAGGATTTTTCGGATTTTTTAAGATTTGCAAGGGTTTTTAGAGTTTTCTAGGGTTTTTAAGGTTTTCTAGTGTTTTTAGGGTTTTCTAAGATTTTTTACCATTTTAGGGTTTTTAGGGTTTTCTAAAAAATCATAGAAAACCCTAAAAATCATAGGAAACCCTAAAAAACTATAGAAAACACTAAAAACAGTAAAAACCCTAAAAAAACTTAAAAACCATAAGAAAATCCTAGAAAAACCTAAAAACCATAGAA
Source organism: Arachis hypogaea (assembly GCF_003086295.3). NCBI lineage: Eukaryota > Viridiplantae > Streptophyta > Magnoliopsida > Fabales > Fabaceae > Arachis > Arachis hypogaea. The sequence goes on along the minus strand of NW_027255456.1, from coordinate 93,813 downwards.
AATCCAAAAATCCCTAAAAACCATAGAAAATCCTAAAAAACAATAAAATCCCAATAAAACCCTAAAAAATCCTCCAAAACCTTAAAAAAAACCCTAAAAAACCCTAAAAAACCCTAGAAATCCGAGAAAATCTAAAAATCCCTAAAAACCATAAAAATCCTAAAAAAATCCTAAAAACTTGAAAGCTCTAAAAAAATTCTAGAAAACCCTAAAAATACTAGAAATCCATAAAAAACACTTAAAACCCTAGAAAACCCTAAAAATCCATAAAAACCCTAAAAACTCCAAAAAAATCTAGAAAATCCAAGAAAACTTTAAAAAACAGTAAAAATCCTAAAAAATCCTAAAAACTCAAAAAGCTCCTAAAAACCCTAAAATTCCTAGAAAGCCCTAAAAAATCGTAGATAACCCTAGAAAACCCTAAAAAATCCTAAAAACCCTAGAAAATCATAAAAAAAATCCTAAAAACCTCAGAAATACCTAAAAAACCCTAGAAAAATCCAAAAACCCCTACAAAATCCTAAAAACCCTAGAAAACCCTAAAAAAATCATAAAAACCCTAGAAAACCCTAAAAACCAAAGAAAATTCTAAAAAACCTCTAGAAAACCTTAAAAAATCTTAAAAACCACAGAAAACCCTAAAATACCCTAGAAAACCCTAAAAACCGTAATAAAAAACCCTAGAAAACCCTAAAAATTGTAGAAAATCCTAAAAAAATCCTAAAAACACCAAAAAATCGTAAAAAACACTAAAAGCCCTAAAAAACCCTAGAAAATCAAAAAACCCTAAAAAACAAAAAAAGCCTAGAAATTCCTAAAAGACTCTAAAAACCCTAGAAAATCCTAAAAAAATTTCTAAAAACCCTAGAAAACTCTAAAAAACCCTAAAAACCCTAAAAAAAATCCTAAAAACCCTAAAAAACCATAAAAACCCTAGAAAACCGTAATAAACCCTGAAAATCGTAGAAAACCCTAGAGAACCCTAAAAAACCCTAAAAAACGTAAAAAACATAGAAAACCCAAAAAATCCCTAAAAACTCCTGAAAAGCCCTAGAAAATCCTAGAAACCCTCAAAAATCCTAGAAAACCCTAAAATACCATAAAAACCCAAGAAAATCCTAAAAATCCTAGAAAACAATAAAAACCCTAGAATAAACCATAGAGAAGCCAAAAAACCCTAGAAGACCCTAAAAAACCCTAAAAACTCGGAAAAATCCTATAAATCCTAGAGAACCCAAAAAATACCTAAAAACCCTAGAAAACGGTAAAAACCGTAAAAAAACCCTAGAAAACCAAAAAACCCTAAAAAACAAAAAAAAGCCTAAAAAACCCTAAAAACCCTAGAAAACCGTAATAAACCCTTAAAATCGTAGAAAACCCTAGAAAACCCAAAAAAACCCTAAAAAACGTTAAAAACATAGAAAACCAAAAAAAATTCCTAAAAACCCTAAAAACTCCTAAAAAGCCCTAGAAAATCCTAGAAACCCTCAAAAATCCTAGAAAACCCTAAAATACCATAAAAACCCTAGAAAATCCTAAAAATCCTAGAAAACAATAAAAACCCTAGGATAAACCATAGAGAAGCCAAAAAACCCTAGAAGACCCTAAAAAACCCTAAAAACTCGGAAAAATCCTAGAAATCCTAGAAAACCCAAAAAAAAAAAGCTAAAAACCTAGAAAACGGTAAAACCCTAATAGCTCTACAAAACCCTAGAAAACCCTAACAACTCTAGAAAAATCATAAAGACTATAAAAATCTCTTGAAAACCCTAAAGACCCTAAAATTTAGGAATTTTTAGGGTTTCTAGGGTTTCTAGGGCCTTTTAGGGTTTCTATGGTTTTCTAGAGTTTTTAAAGTTTTCTTTGGTTTTCTAGGATTTTAGGGTTTTCTAGGGTTTTATAGGATTTTTAGTATCTTTGAGGGTTTCCTAGGGTTTTCATGGGTTTTCTTGGGTTTTCAGCGTTTTTTAGGGTTTTCTAAGGTTTTTTATGGTTCTTATGATTTTTTAGGGTTTTCTAGAGTTTTTGGGATTTTTATGATTTTCTAGGTTTTTTTATGATTTTCTAGGGTTTTTAGGATTTTCTAGGATTTTTACGGTTTTCAAGGGTTTTTAAGTTTTTTTAGAGTTTTTTAGGATTCTCTACGGTTTTTAGGGATTTTTGGGGTCCTTTATGATTTTTTGGGGATTTTTAGGGTGTTCAAGGTTTTTTCGGATTGTCTAGGAATTTTTCGATTTTTTAGGGTTTTCTATTATTTTTTAGGGTTTTTGAAGGTTTTCTATTCCTTTTTAGGGGTTTTTAAAGTTTTCTAGGGTTTTTACGGTATTTTAGGGATTTCTAGAATTTTCTATATTATTTAGGGTGTTTTAGGGTTTTTTAGGGTTTTTTAGGATTTTCTAAGATTTTTAGGGTTTTTAAGGTTTTCTAGGATTTTTCGGATTTTTTAAGATTTGCAAGGGTTTTTAGGGTTTTCTAGGGTTTTTAAGGTTTTCTAGTGTTTTTAGGGTTTTCTAGGATTTTTTACCATTTTAGGGTTTTTAGGGTTTTCTAAAAAATCATAGAAAACCCTAAAAATCATAGGAAACCCTAAAAAACCTTAAAAAAAACTATAGAAAACACTAAAAACAGTAAAAACCCTAAAAAAACCTAAAAACCATAAGAAAATCCTAGAAAAACCTAAAAACCATAAAAACTCTAGAAAATCCAAAAATCCCTAAAAACCATAGAAAATCCTAAAAAACAATAAAATCCCAATAAAACCCTAAAAAATCTTCAAAAACCTTAAAAAAACCCTAAAAAACCCTACAAAACCCTAAAAAACCCTAGAAATCCGAGAAAATCTAAAAATCCCTAAAAACCATAAAAAATCCTAAAAAAATCCTAAAAACTTGAAAACTCTAAAAAAAATTCTAGAAAACCCTAAAAATACTAGAAATCCATAAAAAACCCTTAAAACCCTAGAAAACCCTAAAAATCCATAAAAACCCTAAAAACTCCAAAAACCCTAAAAAACAGTAAAAATCCTAAAAAATCCTAAAAACTCAAAAAGCTCCTAAAAACCCTAAAATTCCTAGAAAACCCTAAAAAATCGTAGATAACCCTAGAAAACCCTAAAAAATCCTAAAAACCCTAGAAGATCATAAAAAAAAATCCTAAAGACCTCAAAAAAACCTAAAAAACCCTAGAAAAATCCAAAAATCCTAAAAAATCATAAAACCCTAGAAAACCCTAAAAACCAAAGAAAATTCTAAAAAACCTCTAGAAAACCTTAAAAAATCCTAAAAACACCAAAAAACCGTAAAAAACACCAAAAGCCTTAAAAAACCCTAGAAAACCAAAAAACCCTAAAAACTCTAAAAAACTAGAAAAATCCTAAAAAATCCTAAAAACACTAAAAAACCCTAAAAAGCCTAGAAAACCGTAATAAACCCTGAAAATCGTAGAAAACCCTAGAAAACCCTAAAAAACCCTAAAAAACGTAAAAAAACATGGAAAACCCAAAAAATCCCTAAAAAGCCTAAAAATTCCTAAAAAGCCCTAGAAAATCCGAGAAACCCTCAAAAATCCTAGAAAACCCTAAAATACCATAAAAACCCTAGAAAATCCTAAGAATCCTAGAAAGCAATAAAAACCCTAGAATAAATCATAGAGAAGCCTAAAAATCCTAGAAGACCCTAAAAATAACCTAAAAACCTAGAAAACGGTAAAAACCCTAATAGCTCTACAAAACCCTAGAAAACCCTAACAACTCTAGAAAAATCATAAAGACTCCAAAACACCCTTGAAAACCCTAAAAACCCTAAAGTTTAGGAATTTTTAGGGTTTCAAGGTTTTCTAGGGGCTTTTAGGGTTTCTATGGTTTTCTAGAGTTTTTAAAGTTTTCTTTGGTTTTCTAGGATTTTAGGGTTTCTTAGGGTTTTATAGGATTTTTAGTATCTTTTAGGGTTTCCTAGGATTTTCATGGGTTTTTTGGGTTTTCAGCATTTTTTAGGGTTTTCTAGGGTTTTTTTATGGTTCTTATGATTTTTTAGGGTTTTCTAGAGTTTTTGGGGTTTTTATGGTTTTCTAGGATTTTTTATGATTTTCTAGGGTTTTTAGGGTTTTCTAGGATTTTTTACGGTTTTCTAGGGTTTTTTAGTTTTTTTTAGGGTTTCTTAGGATTTTCTACGGTTTTTAGTAATTTTTTGGGTTTACTAGGATTTTTTGGGGTTTTTTATGATTTTTTAGGGATTTTTAGGGTGTTCAAGGTTTTTTCGGATTGTCTAGGGATTTTTCGTTTTTTTAGGATTTTCTATTCTTTTTTAGGGTTTTTGAGGGTTTTCTATTCCTTTTTAGGGTTTTTATTTTTTGAGGAGTTTTTTAGGGTTTTCTAGGATTTTTAGGGGTTTTTAAAGTTTTCTAGGGTTTTTACGGTATTTTTGGAACTTCTAGGGTTTTCTATGTTATTTAGGGTGTTTTAGGGTTTTTTAGGATTTTCTGGGATTTTTAAGGTTTTAAAGGTTTTCTAGGATTTTTCGGATTTTTTAAGATTTGCAAGGGTTTTTAGAGTTTTTTAGGGTTTTTAAAGTTTTCTAGTGTTTTTAGGGTTTTCTAGGATTTTTTACCCTTTTAGAGTTTTTAGGGTTTTCTAAAAAATCATAGAAAACTCTAAAAATCATAAAAAAAACCGTAAAAAACCTTAAAAAAAACCATAGAAAACACTAAAAATAGTAAAAACCCTAAAAAAACCTAAAAACCATAAGAAAATCCTAGAATAACCTAAAAACCATAAAAACCCTAGAAAATCCAAAATACCCTAAAAACCATAGAAAATCATAAAAAACAATAAATTCCCAATAAAACCCTAAAAAATCCTCAAAAACCTTAAAAAAACCCTACAAAACCCTAAAAAATCCTCGAAATCCGAGAAAATCATAAAATCCCTAAAAAACCATAAAAAATCCCTAAAAAAATCCTAGAAACCTGAAAACTCTAAAAAATTCTAGAAAACCCTAAAAATACTAGAAATCCATAAAAAACCCTTAAAACCCTAGAAAACCCTAAAAAACCCTAAAAATCCATAAAAACCCTAAAAACCCCAAAAAAATCTAGAAAATCCAAGAAAACTCTAAAAAACAGTAAAAATCCTAAAAACTCAAAAAGCTCCTAAAAACCCTATAAATCCTAGAAAACCCTAAAAAACCGTACATAACCCTAGAAAATCCTAAAAAATCCTAAAAACCCTAGAAAATAAAAAAAACCCTAAAAACCTCAGAAAAATCTAAAAAACCCTAGAAAAACCCAAAAAACCTACAAAATCCTAAAAACCCTAGAAAACCCTAATAATTTCTAAAAACCCTAGAAAATCCTAAAAACAAAAGAAAATTCTAAAAAACCTCTAGAAATCCTTAAAAAATCCTAAAAACCATAAAAAACCCTAAAATACCCTACAAAACCCTAAAAACCGAAAAAAAACCCTAGAAAACGCTAAAAACTGTAGAAAATCCTAAAAAAACACAAAAAAATCGTAAAAAACACTAAAAGCCCTAAAAAACCAAAAAACCCTAAAAAAAGCCTAGAAAATCATAAAAAACCCTAAAAACCTTAGAAAATCCTAAAAAATTCCTAAAAAACCGTAAAAAAATCCTAAAAAGCCTAAAAAAGCCTAAAAACCCTAGAAAACCGTAATAAACCCTGAAAATCGTAGAAAATCCTAAAAACCCCTAAAAAAATGTAAAAAACATAGAAAACCCAAAAAACCCCAAAAAACCCTAAAAACTCCTAAAAAGCCCTAGAAAATCATAGAAACCATCGAAAATCCTAGAAAACCCAAAAATATCATAAAAACCCTAGAAAATCCTAAAAATCCTAGAAAACAATAAAAATCCTAGAATAAACCATAGACAAGTCTAAAGATCCTAGAAGACCCTAAAAAACCCTAAAAACTCTGAAGAACCCTAGAAATCCTAGAAAACCCAAAAAATACCTAAAACCCTAGAAACGGTAAAAACCCTAATAGCTCTACAAAACCCTAGAAAACCCTAACAACTCTAGAAAAATCATAAAGACTCTAAAAAGCCCTTGAAAACCCTAAAAACCTTAAAGTTTAGAAATTTTTAGGGTTTCTAGGTTTTCTAGGGCGTTTTAGGGTTTCTATGGTTTTCTAGAGTTTTTAAAGTTTTCTTTGGTTTTCTAGGATTTTAGGGTTTCTTAGGGTTTCATAGGATTTTTAGTATCTTTTAGGGTTTCCTAGGGTTTTCATGGGTTTTTTTTGGGTTTTCAGCGTTTTTTAGGGTTTTCTAGGGTTTTTTTATAGTTCTTATGATTTTTTAGAGTTTTCTAGAGTTTTTGGGGTTTTTATGGGTTTTCTAGGATTTTTTATGATTTTCTAGGGTTTTTAGGGTTTTCTAGGATTTTTTACGGTTTTCTAGGGTTTTTTAGTTTTTTTTAGGGTTTCTTAGGATTCTCTACGGTTTTTAGGGATTTTTTGGGTTTTCTAGGATATTTTGAGGTCCTTTATAATTTTTTAGGGTTTTTTAGGGTGTTCAAGGTTTTTTCGGATTGTCTAGGGATTTTTCGATTTTTTAGGGTTTTCTATTCTTTTTTAGGGATTTTGAGGGTTTTCTATTCCTTTTTACGGTTTTTAATTTTTTAGGAGGTTTTTTGGGTTTTCTAGGATTTTTAGATTTTTATGGTTTTTAGGGTTTTCTTGGGTTTTCGGGTTTTTTTAGGTTTTCTAAGGGTTTTTAGGATTTTCTAGTGTTTTTAAGGTTTTTTAGGGTTTTCTAGGATTTTAAGGGGTTTTTAAAGTTTTCTAGGGTTTTTACGGTATTTCTGGAACTTCTAGGGTTTTCTATGTTATTTAGGGTGTTTTAATGTTTTTTAGGGTTTTTAGGATTTTCTAGGATTTTTAGGGTTTTAAAGGTTTTTTAGGATTTTTCGGATTTTTTAAGATTTGCAAGGGTTTTTAGAGTTTTTTAGCGTTTTTAAGGTTTTCTAGTGTTTTTAGAGTTTTCTAGGATTTTTTACCGTTTTAGGGTTTTTAGGGTTTTCTAAAAAATCATAGAAAACCCTAAAAATCATAAAAAACCGTAAAAAACCTTAAAAAAATCGTAGAAAACACTTAAAAACAGTAAAAACCCTAAAAAAAACCTAAAAACCATAAGAAAATTCTAGAAAAACCTAAAAACCATAAAAACCCTAGAAAATCCAAAATACCCTAAAAACCATAGAAAATCCTAAAAAACAATAAAATCCCAATAAAACCCTAAAATACCATAAAAACCCTACAAAATCCTAAAAATTCTAGAAAACAATAAAAATCCTAGAATAAACCATAGAGAAGTCTAAAATCCTAGAAGACCCTAAAAAACCCTAAAAACTCTGAAAAACCCTAGAAATCTTAGAAAACCCAAAAAATACCTAAAGACCCTAGAACACGGTAAAAACCCTAATAGCTCTACAAAACCCTAGAAAACCCTAACAACTCTAGAAAAATCATAAAGACTCTAAAAAGCCCTTGAAAACCCTAAAAACCCTAAAGTTTAGGAATTTTTAGGATTTCTAGGTTTTCTAGGGCCTTTTAGGGTTTCTATGGTTTTCTAGAGTTTTTAAAGTTTTCTTTGGTTTTCTAGGATTTTAGGGTTTCTTAGGGTTTTATAGGATTTTTAGTATCTTTTAGGGTTTCCTAGGGTTTTCTTGTTTTTTTTGGGTTTTCAGTGTTTTTTAGGGTTTTCTAGAGTTTTTTTATGGTTCTTATGATTTTTTAGGGTTTTCTAGAGTTTTTGGGTTTTTATGGTTTTCTAGGATTTTTTATGATTTCTAGGGTTTTTAGGGTTTTCTAGGATTTTTTACGATTTTCTAGGGTTTTTTAGTTTTTTTTAGGGTTTCTTAGGATTCTCTACGGTTTTTAGGGATTTTTTGGGTTTTCTAGGATTTTTTGGGGTCCTTTATGATTTTTTAGGGTTTTTTAGGGTGTTCAAGCTTTTTTCGGATTGTCTAGGGATTTTTTGTTTTTTTAGGGTTTTCTATTCTTTTTTAGGGTTTTTGAGGGTTTTCTAATCCTTTTTAGGCTTTTTATTTTGTGAGGAGTTTTTTTGGGTTTTCTAGGATTTTTAGATTTTTATGGTTTTTAGGGTTTTCTTGGGTTTTCGTTTTTTTTTTGAGTTTTCTAAGGGTTTTTAGGATTTTCTAGTGGTTTTAGGGTTTTTTAGGGTTTTCTAGGATTTTAAGGGGTTTTTAAAGTTTTCTAGAGTTTTTACGGTATTTTAGGAACTTCTAGGGTTTTCTATGTTATTTAGGGTGTTTTAGGGTTTTTAGAATTTTTTAGGATTTTCTAGGATTTTTAGGGTTTTAAAGGTTTTTTAGGATTTTTCGGATTTTTTAAGATTTGCAAGGGTTTTTAGAGTTTTTTAGGGTTTTTAAGGTTTTCTAGTGTTTTTAGGGTTTTCTAGGAATTTTTACCGTTTTAGGGTTTTTAGGGTTTTCTAAGAAAATCATAGAAAACCCTAAAAATAAAAAAAACCGTAAAAAACCTTAAAAAAACCGTAGAAAACACTTAAAAACAGTAAAAACCCTAAAAAAAACCTAAAAACCATAAGAAAATTCTAGAAAAACCTAAAAACCATAAAAACCCTAGAAAATCCAAAATACCCTAAAAACCATAGAAAATCCAAAATACCCTAAAAACCATAGAAAATCCTAAAAAACAATAAAATCCCAATAAAACCCTAAAATACCATAAAAACCCTACAAAATCCTAAAAATTCTAGAAAACAATAAAAATCCTAGAATAAACCATAGAGAAGTCTAAAAATCCTAGAAGACCCTAAAAAACCCTAAAAACTCTGAAAAACCCTAGAAATCCTAGAAAACCCAAAAAATACCTAAAGACCCTAGAAAACGGTAAAAACCCTAATAGCTCTACAAAACCCTAGAAAACCCTAACAACTCTAGAAAAATCATAAAGACTCTAAAAAGCCCTTGAAAACCCTAAAAACCCTAAAGTTTAGGAATTTTTAGGATTTCTAGGTTTTCTAGGGCCTTTTAGGGTTTCTATGGTTTTCTAGAGTTTTTAAAGTTTTCTTTGGTTTTCTAGGATTTTAGGGTTTCTTAGGGTTTTATAGGATTTTTAGTATCTTTTAGGGTTTCCTAGGGTTTTCTTGTTTTTTTTTTTGGGTTTTCAGTGTTTTTTAGGGTTTTCTAGGGTTTTTTTATGGTTCTTTTGATTTTTTAGGGTTTTCTAGAGTTTTAGGGGTTTTTATGGTTTTCTAGGATTTTTTATGATTTCTAGGGTTTTTAGGGTTTTCTAGGATTTTTTACGATTTTCTAGGGTTTTTTAGTTTTTTTAGGTTTTCTTAGGATTCTCTACGGTTTTTAGGGATTTTTTGGGTTTTCTAGGATTTTTTGGGGTCCTTTATGATTTTTAGGGTTTTTTAGGGTGTTCAAGCTTTTTTCGGATTGTCTAGGGATTTTTCGTTTTTTTAGGGTTTTCTATTCTTTTTTAGGGTTTTTGAGGGTTTTCTAATCCTTTTTAGGCTTTTTATTTTTTGAGGAGTTTTTTTGGGTTTTCTAGGATTTTTAGATTTTTATGGTTTTTAGGGTTTTCTTGGGTTTTCGGGTTTTTTTTTTAGTTTTCTAAGGGTTTTTAGGATTTTCTAGTGGTTTTAGGGTTTTTTAGGGTTTTCTAGGATTTTAAGGGGTTTTTAAAGTTTTCTAGAGTTTTTACGGTATTTTAGGAACTTCTAGGGTTTTCTATGTTATTTAGGGTGTTTTAGGGTTTTTTAGGGTTTTTAGGGTTTTTTAGGGTTTTAAGGTTTTCTAGGGTTTTTAGGGTTTTCTAGGATTTTTTACCGTTTTAGGGTTTTTAGGGTTTTCTAAGAAAATCATAGAAAACCCTAAAAATAAAAAAAACCGTAAAAAACCTTAAAAAAAACCATAGAAAACACTTAAAAACAGTAAAAACCCTAAAAAAAACCTAAAAACCATAATAAAATTCTAGAAAAACCATAAAAACCCTAGAAAATCCAAAATACCCTAAAAACCATAGAAAATCCTAAAAAACAATAAAATCCCAATAAAACCCTAAAAAATCCTCAAAAACCTTAAAAAACCCTAAAAAACCCTACAAAACCCTAAAAAATCCTAGAAATCCGAGAAAATCATAAAATCCCTAAAAAACCATAAAAAATTCCTAAAAAATCCTAGAAACCTGAAAACTCTAAAAAATTCTAGAAAACCCTAAAAATACTAGAAATCTATAAAAAACCCTTAAAACCCTAGAAAACCCTAAAAAACCCTAAAAATCCATAAAATACCCTAAAAACCATAGAAAATCCTAAAAAACAATAAAATCCCAATAAAACCCTAAAAAATCCTCAAAAACCTTAAAAAACCCTAAAAAAACCCTACAAAACCCTAAAAAATCCTAGAAATCCGAGAAAATCATAAAATCCCTAAAAAACCATAAAAAATCCCTAAAAAATCCTAGAAACCTGAAAACTCTAAAAAATTCTAGAAAACCCTAAAAATACTAGAAAATTTCCTAAAAACCCTAGAAAACTCTAAAAAACCCTAAAACCCTAAAAAAAATCCTAAAAAGCCTAAAAAACCCTAAAAACCCTAGAAAACCGTAATAAACCCTGAAAATCGTAGAAAACCCTAAAAAACGTAAAAAATCATAGAAAACCCAAAAAACCCCTAAAAACCATAAAAACTCCTAAAAATCCCTTGAAAATCTTAGAAACCCTCAAAAATCCTAGAAAACCCTAAAATATCATAAAAACCCTAGAAAATCCTAAAAATCCTAGAAAACAATAAAAATCCTATAATAAACCATAGAGAAGTCTAAAAATCCTAGAAGACCCTAAAAAACCCTAAAAACTCTGAAAAACCCTATAAATCCTAGAGAACCAAAAAAATACCTAAAAACCCTAGAAAATGGTAAAAACCCTAATAGCTCTACAAAACCCTAGAAAACCCGAACAACTCTAGAAAAATCATAAAGACTCTAAAAAGCCCTTGAAAACCCTAAAAGCCCTAAAGTTTAGGAATTTTTAGGGTTTCTAGGTTTTCTAGGGCATTTTAGGGTTTCTATGGTTTTCTAGAGTTTTTAAAGTTTTCTTTGGTTTTCTAGGATTTTAGGGTTTCTTAGGGTTTTATAGGATTTTTAGTATCTTTTAGGGTTTCCTAGGGTTTTCTTGTTTTTTTTTTGGGTTTTCAGTTTTTTTAGGGTTTTCTAGGGTTTTTTATGGTTCTTATGATTTTTTAGGGTTTTCTAGAGTTTTTGGGGTTTTTATGGTTTTCTAGGATTTTTTATGATCTCTAGGGTTTTTAGGGTTTTCTAGGATTTTTTACGATTTTCTAGGGTTTTTTAGTTTTTTTAGGGTTTCTTAGGATTCTATACGATTTTTAGGGATTTTTTGGGGTCCTTTATGATTTTTTAGGGTTTTTTAGGGTGTTCAAGCTTTTTCCGGATTGTGTAGGGATTTTTCGTTTTTTTAGGGTTTTCTATTCTTTTTTAGGGTTGTTGAGGGTTTTCTATTCCTTTTTAGGATTTTTATTTTTTGAGGAGTTTTTTTGGGTTTTCTAGGATTTTTAGATTTTTATGGTTTTTAGGGTTTTCTTGGGTTTTCGGGATTTTTTTGAGTTTTCTAAGAGTTTTTAGGATTTTCTAGTGGTTTTAGGGTTTTTTAGGGTTTTCTAGGATTTTAAGGGGTTTTTAAAGTTTTCTAGAGTTTTTACGGTATTTTAGGAACTTCTAGGGTTTTCTATGTTATTTAGGGTGTTTTAGGGTTTTTTAGGGTTTTTAGGGTTTTTTAGGATTTTCTAGGATTTTTAGGGTTTTAAAGGTTTTTTAGGTTTTTTCGGATTTTTTAAGATTTGCAAGGGTTTTTAGAGTTTTTTAGGGTTTTTAAGGTTTTCTAGTGTTTTTAGGGTTTTCTAGGATTTTTTACCGTTTTAGGGTTTTTAGGGTTTTCTTAGAAAATCATAGAAAACCCTAAAAATAAAAAAAAACCGTAAAAAACCTTAAAAAAAACCATAGAAAACACATAAAAACAGTAAAAACCCTAAAAAAAACCTAAAAACCATAAGAAAATTCTAGAAAAACCTAAAAACCATAAAAACCCTAGAAAATCCAAAATACCCTAAAAACCATAGAAAATCCTAAAAAACAATAAAATCCCAATAAAACCCTAAAAAATCCTCAAAAACCTTAAAAAACCCTAAAAAAACCCTACAAAACCCTAAAAAATCCTAGAAATCCGAGAAAATCATAAAATCCCTAAAAAACCATAAAAAATCCCTAAAAAATCCTAGAAACCTGAAAACTCTAAAAAATTCTAGAAAACCCTAAAAATACTAGAAATCTATAAAAAACCCTTAAAACCCTAGAAAACCCTAAAAAACCCTAAAAACCCTAAAAACCCCAAAAGAATCTAGAAAATCCAAGAAAACCCTAAAAAACAGTAAAAATACTAAAAATCCTAAAAACTCAAAAAGCTCCTAAAAACCCTAAAAATCCTAGAAAACCCTAAAAAACCGTAGATAACCCTAGAAAATCCAAAAAACCCTAGAAAATAAAAAACCCTAAAAACCTCAAAAAAACCTAAAAAACCCTAGAAAAATCCAAAAAACCCTACAAAATCCTAAAAACCCTAGAAAACCCTAAAAAATTCTAAAAACCCTAGAAAACCCTAAAAACCAAAGAAAATTCTAAAAAACCTCTAGAAAGCCTTAAAAAATCCTAAAAACCATAGAAAACCCTAAAATACCCTACAAAATCCTAAAAACTGGAAAAAAACCCTAGAAAACCCTAAAAACAGTAGAAAATCCTAAAAACACCAAAAAATCGTAAAAAACACAAAAAGCCCTAAAAAACCTTAGAAAACCAAAAAACCCTAAAAAATAAAAAAAAGGCCTAGAAAATCCTAAAAAATCCTAAAAACCCTAGAAAATCCTAAAAAAATTTCCTAAAAACCCTAGAAAACTCTAAAAAACCCTAAAACCCTAAAAAAAAATCCTAAAAAGCCTAAAAAACCCTAAAAACCCTAGAAAACCGTAATAAACCCTGAAAATCGTAGAAAACCCTAAAAAACGTAAAAAATCATAGAAAACCCAAAAAACCCCTAAAAACCATAAAAACTCCTAAAATTCCTAGAAAATCTTAGAAACCCTCAAAAATCCTAGAAAACACTAAAATATCATAAAAACCCTAGAAAATCCTAAAAATCCTAGAAAACAATAAAAATCCTAGAATAAACCATAGAGAAGTCTAAAAATCCTAGAAGACCCTAAAAAACCCTAAAAACTCTGAAAAACCCTATAAATCTTAGAGAACCAAAAAAATACCTAAAAACCCTAGAAAATGGTAAAAACCCTAATAGCTCTACAAAACCCTAGAAAACCCGAACAACTCTAGAAAAATCATAAAGACTCTAAAAAGCCCTTGAAAACCCTAAAAACCCTAAAGTTTAGGAATTTTTAGGGTTTCTAGGTTTTCTAGGGCATTTTAGGGTTTCTATGGTTTTCTAGAGTTTTTAAAGTTTTCTTTGGTTTTCTAGGATTTTAGGGTTTCTTAGGGTTTTATAGGATTTTTAGTATCTTTTAGGGTTTCCTAGGGTTTTCTTGTTTTTTTTTTGGGTTTTCAGTTTTTTTAGGGTTTTCTAGGGTTTTTTTATGGTTCTTATGATTTTTAGGGTTTTCTAGAGTTTTTGGGGTTTTTATGGTTTTCTAGGATTTTTTATGATCTCTAGGGTTTTTAGGGTTTTCTAGGGTTTTTTACGATTTTCTAGGGTTTTTTAGTTTTTTTAGGGTTTCTTAGGATTCTCTACGGTTTTTAGGGATTTTTTGGGGTCCTTTATGATTTTTTAGGGTTTTTTAGGGTGTTCAAGCTTTTTCCGGATTGTCTAGGGAATTTTCGTTTTTTTAGGGTTTTCTATTCTTTTTTAGGGTTGTTGAGGGTTTTCTATTCCTTTTTAGGATTTTTATTTTTTGAGGAGTTTTTTTGGGTTTTCTAGGATTTTTAGATTTTTATGGTTTTTAGGGTTTTCTTGGGTTTTCGGGATTTTTTTGAGTTTTCTAAGAGTTTTTAGGATTTTCTAGTGGTTTTAGGGTTTTTTAGGGTTTTCTAGGATTTTAAGGGGTTTTTAAAGTTTTCTAGAGTTTTTACGGTATTTTAGGAACTTCTAGGGTTTTCTATGTTATTTAGGGTGTTTTAGGATTTTTTAGGGTTTTTAGGGTTTTTTAGGATTTTCTAGGATTTTTAGGGTTTTAAAGGTTTTTTAGGTTTTTTCGGATTTTTTAAGATTTGCAAGGGTTTTTAGAGTTTTTTAGGGTTTTTAAGGTTTTCTAGTATTTTTAGGGTTTTCTAGGATTTTTTACCGTTTTAGGGTTTTTCTAAGAAAATCATAGAAAACCCTAAAAATAAAAAAAACCGTAAAAAACCTTAAAAAAAACCATAGAAAACACTTAAAAACAGTAAAAACCCTAAAAAAAACCTAAAAACCATAAGAAAATTCTAGAAAAATCTAAAAACCATAAAAACCCTAGAAAATCCAAAATACCCTAAAAACCATAGAAAATCCTAAAAAACAATAAAATCCCAATAAAACCCTAAAAAATCCTCAAAAACCTTAAAAAACCCTAAAAAAACCCTACAAAACCCTAAAAAATCCTAGAAATCCGAGAAAATCATAAAATCCCTAAAAAACCATAAAAAATCCCTAAAAAATCCTAGAAACCTGAAAACTCTAAAAAATTCTAGAAAACCCTAAAAATACTAGAAATCTATAAAAAACCCTTAAAACCCTAGAAAACCCTAAAAAACCCTAAAAACCCTAAAAACCCCAAAAGAATCTAGAAAATCCAAGAAAACCCTAAAAAACAGTAAAAATACTAAAAAATCCTAAAAACTCAAAAAGCTCCTAAAAACCCTAAAAATCCTAGAAAACCCTAAAAAACCGTAGATAACCCTAGAAAATCCAAAAAACCCTAGAAAATAAAAAAAACCCTAAAAACCTCAAAAAAACCAAAAAAACCCTAGAAAACCCTAAAAAACCATAGATAACCCTAGAAAATCCTAAAAACTCTAGAAAATAAAAAAACCCTAAAAACCTCAAAAAAACCTAAAAAATCCTAGAAAAATCCAAAAAACCCTACAAAATCCTAAAAACCCTAGAAAACCCTAAAAAATTCTAAAAACCCTAGAAAACCCTAAAAACCAAAGAAAATTCTAAAAAACCTCTAGAAAGCCTTAAAAAATCCTAAAAACCATAGAAAACCCTAAAATACCCTACAAAATCCTAAAAACTGGAAAAAACCCCTAGAGAACCCTAAAAACAGTAGAAAATCCTAAAAACACCAAAAAATCGTAAAAAACACAAAAAGCCCTAAAAAAACCTTAGAAAACCAAAAAACCCTAAAAAATAAAAAAAAGGCCTAGAAAATCCTAAAAAATCCTAAAAACCCTAGAAAATCCTAAAAAAATTTCCTAAAAACCCTAGAAAACTCTAAAAAACCCTAAAACCCTAAAAAAATCCTAAAAAGCCTAAAAAACCCTAAAAACCCTAGAAAACCGTAATAAACCCTGAAAATCGTAGAAAACCCTAAAAAACGTAAAAAATCATAGAAAACCCAAAAAACCCCTAAAAACCATAAAAACTCCTAAAAATCCCTAGAAAATCTTAGAAATCCTCAAAAATCCTAGAAAACCCTAAAATATCATAAAAACCCTAGAAAATCCTAAAAATCCTAGAAAACAATAAAAATCCTAGAATAAACCATAGAGAAGTCTAAAAATCCTAGAAGACCCTAAAAAACCCTAAAAACTCTGAAAAACCCTATAAATCCTAGAGAACCAAAAAAATACCTAAAAACCCTAGAAAACGGTAAAAATCCTAATAGCTCTACAAAACCCTAGAAAACCCGAACAACTCTAGAAAAATCATAAAGACTCTAAAAAGCCCTTGAAAACCCTGAAAACCCTAAAGTTTAGGAATTTTTAGGGTTTCTAGGTTTTCTAGGGCCTTTTAGGGTTTCTATGGTTTTCTAGAGTTTTTAAAGTTTTCTTTGGTTTTCTAGGATTTTAGGGTTTCTTAGGGTTTTATAGGATTTTTAGTATCTTTTAGGGTTTCCTAGGATTTTCATGGGTTTTTTTTGGTTTTCAGCGTTTTTTAGGGTTTTCTAGGTTTTTTATGGTTTCTTATGATTTTTTAGGGTTTTCTAGAGTTTTTGGGGTTTTTATGGTTTTCTAGGATTTTTTTATGATTTTCTAGGGTTTTTAGGGTTTTCTAGGATTTTTTACGGTTTTCTAGGGTTTTTTAGTTTTTTTTAGGGTTTCTTAGGATTCTCTACAGTTTTTAGGGATTTTTTGGGTTTTCTAGGATTTTTTGGGGTCCTTTATGATTTTTTAGGGTTTTTTAGGATGTTCAAACTTTTTTTGGATTGTCTAGGGATTTTTCGTTTTTTTAGGGTTTTCTATTCTTTTTAGGGTTTTTGAGGGTTTTCTATTCCTTTTTAGGCTTTTTATTTTTTGAGGAGTTTTTTTGGGTTTTCTAGGATTTTTAGATTTTTATGGTTTTTAGGGTTTTCTTGGGTTTTCGGGTTTTTTTTAGTTTTCTAAGGGTTTCTAGGATTTTCTAGTGGTTTTAGGGTTTTTTAGGGTTTTCTAGGATTTGAAGGGGTTTTTAAAGTTTTCTAGAGTTTTTATGGTATTTTAGGAACTTCTAGGGTTTTCTATGTTATTTAGGGTGTTTTAGGGTTTTTTAGGGTTTTTAGGGTTTTTTAGGATTTTCTAAGATTTTTAAGGTTTTAAAGGTTTTCTAGGATTTTTCGGATTTTTTAAGATTTGCAAGGGTTTTTAGAGTTTTTTAGGGTTTTTAACGTTTTCTAGTATTTTTAGGGTTTTCTAGGATTTTTTACCGTTTTAGGGTTTTTAGGGTTTTCTAAGAAAATCATAGAAAACCCTAAAAATCATAAAAAACCGTAAAAACCTTAAAAAAAACCATAGAAAACACTTAAAAACAGTAAAAACCCTAAAAAAAACCTAAAAACCATAAGAAAATTCTAGAAAAACCTAAAAACCATAAAAACCCTAGAAAATCCAAAATACCCTAAAAACCATTGAAAATCGTAAAAAATAATAAAATCCCAATAAAACCCTAAAATACCATAAAAACCCTAGAAAATCCTTAAAATCCTAGAAAACAATAAAAATCCTAGAATAAACCATAGAGAAGTCTAAAAATCCTAGAAGACCCTAAAAAACCCTAAAAACTCTGAAAAACCCTAGAAATCCTAGAAAACCCAAAAAATACCTAAAACCCGAGAAAATGGTAAAAACCCTAATAGCTCTACAAAACCCTAGAAAACCCTAACAACTCTAGAAAATTCATAAAGACTCTAAAAAGCCCTTGAAAACCCTAAAAACCCTAAAGTTTAGGAATTTTTAGGGTTTCTAGGTTTTCTAGGGCCTTTTAGGGTTTCTATGGTTTTCTAGAGTTTTTAAAGTTTTCTTTGGTTTTCTAGGATTTTAGGGTTTCATAGGGTTTTATAGGATTTTTAGTATCTTTTTGGGTTTCCTAGGGTTTTCTTGTTTTTTTTTTGGATTTTCGGTGTTCTTTAGGGTTTTCTAGGGTTTTTTTATGGTTCTTATGATTTTTTAGGGTTTTCTAGAGTTTTTGGGGTTTTTATGGTTTTCTAGGATTTTTTTATGATTTTCTAGAGTTTTTAGGGTTTTCTAGGATTTTTTACGATTTTCTAGGGTTTTTTAGTTTTTTTTAGGGTTTCTTAGGATTCTCTACGGTTTTTAGGGATTTTTTGGGTTTTCTAGGATTTTTTGGGGTCCTTTATGATTTTTTAGGGTTTTTTAGGGTGTTCAAGCTTTTTTCAGATTGTCTAGGGATTTTTCGTTTTTTTAGGGTTTTCTATTCTTTTTTAGGGTTTTTGAGGGTTTTCTATTTCTTTTTAGGATTTTTATTTTTTGAGGAGTTTTTTTGGGTTTTCTAGGATTTTTAGATTTTTATGGTTTTTAGGGTTTTCTAGGATTTTAAGGGGTTTTTAAAGTTTTCTAGAGTTTTTACGGTATTTTAGGAACTTCTAGGGTTTTCTATGTTATTTAGGGTGTTTTAGGGTTTTTTAGGGTTTTTAGGGTTTTTTAGGATTTTCTAGGATTTTTAGGGTTTTAAAGGTTTTTTAGGATTTTTCGGATTTTTTAAGATTTGCAAGGGTTTTTAGAGTTTTTTAGGGTTTTTAAGGTTTTCTAGTGTTGTTTGGGTTTTCCAGGATTTTTTACCGTTTTAGGGTTTTTAGGGTTTTCTAAGAAAATCATAGAAAACCCTAAAAATAAAAAAAACCGTAAAAACCTTAAAAAAAACCATAGAAAACACTTAAAAACAGTAAAAACCCTAAAAAAAACCTAAAAACCATAAGAAAATTCTAGAAAAACCTAAAAACCATAAAAACCCTAGAAAATCCAAAATACCCTAAAAACCATAAAAAATCCTAAAAAACAATAAAATCCCTATAAAACCCTAAAAAATCCTTAAAAACCTTAAAAAACTCTAAATAAAACCCTACAAAACCCTAAAAAATCCTAGAAATCCGAGAAAATCATAAAATCCCTAAAAAACCATAAAAAATCCCTAAAAAATCCTAGAAACCTGAAAACTCTAAAAAATTCTAGAAAACCCTAAAATTACTAGAAATCTATTAAAAACCCTTAAAACCCTAAAAAACCCTAAAAATCCATAAAAACCCTAAAAACCCCAAAAGAATCTAGAAAATCCAAGAAAACCCTAAAAAACAGTAAAAACACTAAAAAATCCTAAAAACTCAAAAAGCTCCTAAAAACCCTAAAAAACCTAGAAAACCCTAAAAAATTGTAGATAACCCTAGAAAATCCTAAAAACCCTAGAAAATAAAAAAAAACCCTAAAAACTTCAGAAAAACCTAAAAAACCCTAGAAAAATCCAAAAAACCCTACGAAATCCTAAAAACCTTAGAAAACCCTAAAAAATTCTAAAAACCATAGAAAACCCTAAAAACCAAAGAAAATTCTAAAAAACCTCTAGAAAGCCTTAAAAAATCCTAAAAACCATAGAAAACCCTAAAATACCCTACAAAACCCTAAAAACCGAAAAAAAAACCCTAGAAAACCCTAAAAATAGTAGAAAATCCTAAAAACACCAAAAAACTGTAAAAAACACAAAAAGCCATAAAACAACCCTAGAAAACCAAAAAGCCCTAAAAAATAAAAAAGAAGGCCTAGAAAATTCTAAAAAATCCTAAAAACGCTAGAAAATCCTAAAAAAATTCCTAAAACCCTAGAAAACTCTAAAAAACCCTAAAAAATCCTAAAAAGCCTAAAAAACCCTAAAAACCCTAGAAAATCGTAATAAACCCTGAAAATCGTAGAAAACCCTAAAAAACGTAAAAAAACATAGAAAACCCAAAAAACCCCTAAAAACCCTAAAAACTCCTAAAAAGCCCTAGAAAATCCTAGAAACCCTCGAAAATCCTAGAAAACCCTAAAATATCATAAAAACCCTAGAAAATCCTAAAAATCCTAGAAAACAATAAAAATCCTAGAATAAACCAGAGAGAAGTCTAAAAATCCTAGAAGACCCTAAAAAACCCTAAAAACTCTGAAAAACCCTATAAATCCTAAAAAACCCAAAAAATACCTAAAAACCCTAGAAAACGGTAAAAACCCTAATAGCTCTACAAAACCCTAGAAAACCCTAACAACTCTAGAAAAATCATAAAGACTCTAAAAAGCCCTTGAAAACCCTAAAAACCCTAAAGTTTAGGAATTTTTAGGGTTTCTAAGTTTTCTAGGGCCTTTTAGGGTTTCTGTGGTTTTCTAGAGTTTTTAAAGTTTTCTTTGGTTTTCTAGGATTTTAGGGTTTCTTAGGGTTTTATAGGATTTTTAGTATCTTTTAGGGTTTCCTAGGGATTTCATGGGTTTTTTTGGGTTTTCAGCATTTTTTAGGGTTTTCTAGGTTTTTTATGGTTTCTTATGATTTTTTAGGGTTTTCTAGAGTTTTTGGGGTTTTTATGGTTTTCTAGGATTTTTTTATGATTTTCTAGGGTTTTTAGGGTTTTCCAGGATTTTTTACGGTTTTCTAGGGTTTTTTAGTTTTTTTTAGGGTTTCTTAGGATTCTCTACGGTTTTTAGGGATTTTTTGGGTTTTCTAGGATTTTTTGGGGTCCTTTATGATTTTTTAGGGTTTTTTAGGGTGTTCAAGCTTTTTTTGGATTGTCTAGGGATTTTTCGTTTTTTTAGGGTTTTCTATTCTTTTTTAGGGTTTTTGAGGGTTTTCTATTCCTTTTTAGGCTTTTTATTTTTTGAGGAGTTTTTTTGGGTTTTCTAGGATTTTTAGATTTTTATGGTTTTTAGGGTTTTCTTGGGTTTTCGGGTTTTTTTTTAGTTTTCTAAGGGTTTCTAGGATTTTCTAGTGGTTTTAGGGTTTTTTAGGGTTTTCTAGGATTTTAAGGGGTTTTTAAAGTTTTCTAGAGTTTTTACGGTATTTTAGGAACTTCTAGGGTTTTCTATGTTATTTAGGGTGTTTTAGGGTTTTTTAGGGTTTTTAGGGTTTTTTAAGATTTTCTAAGATTTTTAAGGTTTTAAAGGTTTTCTAGGATTTTTCGGATTTTTTAAGATTTGCAAGGGTTTTTAGAGTTTTTTAGGGTTTTTAACGTTTTCTAGTATTTTTAGGGTTTTCTAGGATTTTTTACCGTTTTAGGGTTTTTAGGGTTTTCTAAGAAAATCATAGAAAACCCTAAAAATCATAAAAAACTGTAAAAACCTTAAAAAAAACCCATAGAAAACACTTAAAAACAGTAAAAACCCTAAAAAAAACCTAAAAACCATAAGAAAATTCTAGAAAAACCTAAAAACCATAAAAACCCTAGGAAATCCAAAATAGCCTAAAAACCATAGAAAATCCTAAAAAACAATAAAATCCCAATAAAACCCTAAAATACCATAAAAACCCTAGAAAATCCTAAAAATCCTAGAAAACAATAAAAATCCTAGAATAAACCATAGAGAAGTCTAAAAATCCTAGAAGACCCTAAAAAACCCTAAAAACTCTGAAAAACCCTACAAATCCTAGAAAACCCAAAAAATACCTAAAAACCCTAGAAAATTGTAAAAACCCTAATAGCTCTACAAAACCCTAGAAAACCCTAACAACTCTAGAAAAATCATAAAGACTCTAAAAAGCCCTTGAAAACCCTAAAAACCCTAAAGTTTAGGAATTTTTAGGGTTTCTAGGTTTTCTAGGGCCTTTTAGGGTTTCTATGGTTTTCTAGAGTTTTTAAAGTTTTCTT
The DNA here is from genome assembly GCF_003086295.3 of Arachis hypogaea. Taxonomy (NCBI): domain Eukaryota; kingdom Viridiplantae; phylum Streptophyta; class Magnoliopsida; order Fabales; family Fabaceae; genus Arachis; species Arachis hypogaea. Next base: position 72,501 of record NW_027255456.1, on the reverse strand, counting down.
TGGTGTTCTAGGATTTTAGGGTTTTTTAGGGTTTTATAGGATTTTTAGTATCTTTTAGGGTTTCCTAGGGTTTTCTTGTTTTTTTTTTTTGTTTTCAGTGTTTTTTAGGATTTTCTAGGGTTTTTTTATGGTTCTTATGATTTTTTAGGGTTTTCTAGAGTTTTTGGGGTTTTTATGGTTTTCTAGGATTTTTTATGATTTCTAGGGTTTTTAGGGTTTTCTAGGATTTTTTACGATTTTCTAGGGTTTTTTAGTTTTTTTTAGGGTTTCTTAGGATTCTCTACGGTTTTTAGGGATTTTTTAGGTTTTCTAGGATTTTTTGGGGTCCTTTATGATTTTTTAGGGTTTTTTAGGGTGTTCAAGCCTTTTTCGGATTGTCTAGGGATTTTTCCTTTTTTTAGGGTTTTCTATTCTTTTTTAGGGTTTTTGAGGGTTTTCTATTCCTTTTTAGGATTTTTATTTTTTGAGGAGTTTTTTTTGGGTTTTCTAGGATTTTTAGATTTTTATGGTTTTTAGAGTTTTCTTGGGTTTTCGGGTTTTTTTTTTGAGTTTTCTAAGGGTTTTTAGGATTTTCTAGTGGTTTAGGGTGTTTTAGGGTTTTCTAGGATTTTAAGGGGTTTTTAAAGTTTTCTAGAGTTTTTACGGTATTTTAGGAACTTCTAGGGTTTTCTATGTTATTTAGGGTGTTTTAGGGTTTTTTAGGGTTTTTAGGGTTTTTTAGGATTTTCTAGGATTTTTAGGGTTTTAAAGGTTTTTTAGGATTTTTCGGATTTTTTAAGATTTGCAAGGGTTTTTAGAGTTTTTTAGGGTTTTTAAGGTTTTCTAGTGTTTTTAGGGTTTTCTAGGATTTTTTACCGTTTTAGGGTTTTTAGGGTTTTCTAAGAAAATCATAGAAAACCCTAAAAATAAAAAAAAACCGTAAAAAACCTTAAAAAAACCAAAGAAAACACTTAAAAACAGTAAAAACCCTAAAAAAAACCTAAAAATCATAAGAAAATTCTAGAAAAATCTAGAAACCATAAAAACCCTAGAAAATCCAAAATACCCTAAAAACCATAGAAAATCCTAAAAAACAATAAAATCCCAATAAAACCCTAAAAAATCCTCAAAAACCTTAAAAAACTCTAAAAAAAACCCTACAAAACCCTAAAAAATCCTAGAAATCCGAGAAAATCATAAAATCCCTAAAAAACCATAAAAAATCCCTAAAAAATCCTAGAAACCTGAAAACTCTAAAAAATTCTAGAAAACTCTAAAAATACTAGAAATCTATAAAAAACCCTTAAAACCCTAAAAAACCCTAAAAATCCATAAAAACCCTAAAAACCCCAAAAGAATCTAGAAAATCCAAGAAAACCCTAAAAAACAGTGAAAATACTAAAAAATCCTAAAAACTCAAAAAGCTCCTAAAAACCCTAAAAATCCTAGAAAACCCTAAAAAACTGTAGATAACCCTAGAAAATCCTAAAAACCCTAGAAAATAAAAAAAACCCTAAAAACCTCAGAAAAACCTAAAAAACCCTAGAAAAATCCAAAAAACCCTACGAAATCCTAAAAACCCTAGAAAACCCTAAAAAATTCTAAAAACCATAGAAAACCCTAAAAACCAAAGAAAATTCTAAAAAACCTCTAGAAAGCCTTAAAAAATCCTAAAAACCATAGAAAACCCTAAAATACCCTACAAAACCCTAAAAACCGAAAAAAAACCCTAGAAAACCCTAAAAACAGTAGAAAATCCTAAAAAACCAAAAAACTGTAAAAAACACAAAAAGCCCTAAAAAAATCCGAGAAAACCAAAAAGCCCTAAAAAATAAAAAAGAAGGCCTTGAAAATCCTAAAAAATCCTAAAAACGCTAGAAAATCCTAAAAAAATTCCTAAAACCCTAGAAAACTCTAAAAAACCCTAAAAAAAATCCTAAAAAGCCTAAAAAACCCTAAAAACCCTAGAAAACCGTAATAAACCCTGAAAATCGTAGAAAACCCTAAAAAACGTAAAAAAACATAGAAAACCCAAAAAACCCCTAAAAACCCTAAAATCTCCTAAAAAGGCCTAGAAAATCCTAGAAACCCTCGAAAATCCTAGAAAACCCTAAAATATCATAAAAACCCTAGTAAATCCTAAAAATCCTAGAAAACAATAAAAATCCTAGAATAAACCATAGAGAAGTCTAAAAATCCTAGAAGACCCTAGAAAACCCTAAAAACTCTGAAAAACCCTATAAATCCTAGAAAACCCAAAAAATACCTAAAAACCCTAGAAAACGGTAAAAACCCTAATAGCTCTACAAAATCCTAGAAAACACTAACAACTCTAGAAAAATCATAAAGACTCTAAAAAGCCCTTGAAAACCCTAAAAACCCTAAAGTTTAGGAATTTTTAGGGTTTCTAGGTTTTCTAGGGCCTTTTAGGGTTTCTATGGTTTTCTAGAGTTTTTAAAGTTTTCTTTGGTTTTCTAGGATTTTAGGGTTTCTTAGGGTTTTATAGGATTTTTAGTATCTTTTAGGGTTTCCTAGGGTTTTCATGGGTTTTTTGGGTTTTTAGCGTTTTTTAGGGTTTTCTAGGTTTTTTATGGTTTCTTATGATTTTTTAGGGTTTTCTAGAGTTTTTGGGGTTTTTATGGTTTTCTAGGATTTTTTTTATGATTTTCTAGGGTTTTTAGGGTTTTCCAGGATTTTTTACGGTTTTCTAGGGTTTTTTAGTTTTTTTTAGAGTTGCTTAGGATTCTCTACGGTTTTTAGGGATTTTTTGGGTTTTCTAGGATTTTTTGGGGTCCTTTATGATTTTTTAGGGTTTTTTAGGGTGTTCAAGCTTTTTTTGGATTGTCTAGGGATTTTTCGTTTTTTTAGGGTTTTCTATTCTTTTTTAGGGTTTTTGAGGGTTTTCTATTCCTTTTTAGGCTTTTTATTTTTGAGGAGTTTTTTTGGGTTTTCTAGGATTTTTAGATTTTTATGGTTTTTAGGGTTTTCTTGGGTTTTCGGGTTTTTTTTTTAGTTTTCTAAGGGTTTCTAGGATTTTCTAGTGGTTTTAGGGTTTTTTAGGGTTTTCTAGGATTTTAAGGGGTTTTTAAAGTTTTCTAGAGTTTTTACGGTATTTTAGGAACTTCTAGGGTTTTCTATGTTATTTAGGGTGTTTTAGGGTTTTTTAGGGTTTTTAGGGTTTTTTAAGATTTTCTAAGATTTTTAAGGTTTTAAAGGTTTTCTAGGATTTTTCGGATTTTTTAAGATTTGCAAGGGTTTTTAGAGTTTTTTAGGGTTTTTAACGTTTTCTAGTATTTTTAGGGTTTTCTAGGATTTTTTACCGTTTTAGGGTTTTTAGGGTTTTCTAAGAAAATCATAGAAAACCCTAAAAATCATAAAAAACCGTAAAAACCTTAAAAAAAACCCATAGAAAACACTTAAAAACAGTAAAAACCCTAAAAAAAACCTAAAAACCATAAGAAAATTCTAGAAAAACCTAAAAACCATAAAAACCCTAGGAAATCCAAAATAGCCTAAAAACCATAGAAAATCCTAAAAAACAATAAAATCCCAATAAAACCCTAAAATACCATAAAAACCCTAGAAAATCCTAAAAATCCTAGAAAACAATAAAAATCCTAGAATAAACCATAGAGAAGTCTAAAAATCCTAGAAGACCCTAAAAAACCCTAAAAACTCTGAAAAACCCTACAAATCCTAGAAAACCCAAAAAATACCTAAAAACCCTAGAAAATTGTAAAAACCCTAATAGCTCTACAAAACCCTAGAAAACCCTAACAACTCTAGAAAAATAATAAAGACTCTAAAAAGCCCTTGAAAACCCTAAAAACCCTAAAGTTTAGGAATTTTTAGGGTTTCTAGGTTTTCTAGGGCCTTTTAGGGTTTCTATGGTTTTCTAGAGTTTTTAAAGTTTTCTTTGGTTTTCTAGGATTTTAGGGTTTTTTAGGGTTTTATAGGATTTTTAGTATCTTTTAGGGTTTCCTAGGGTTTTCTTGTTTTTTTTGTTTTCAGTGTTTTTTAGGATTTTCTAGGGTTTTTTTATGGTTCTTATGATTTTTTAGGGTTTTCTAGAGTTTTTGGGGTTTTTATGGTTTTCTAGGATTTTTTATGATTTCTAGGGTTTTTAGGGTTTTCTAGGATTTTTTACGATTTTCTAGGGTTTTTTAGTTTTTTTTAGGGTTTCTTAGAATTCTCTACGGTTTTTAGGGATTTTTTAGGTTTTCTAGGATTTTTTGGGGTCCTTTATGATTTTTTAGGGTTTTTTAGGGTGTTCAAGCTTTTTTCGGATTGTCTAGGGATTTTTCCTTTTTTTAGGGTTTTCTATTCTTTTTTAGGGTTTTTGAGGGTTTTCTATTCCTTTTTAGGATTTTTATTTTTTGAGGAGTTTTTTTTGGGTTTTCTAGGATTTTTAGATTTTTATGGTTTTTAGAGTTTTCTTGGGTTTTCGGGTTTTTTTTTTGAGTTTTCTAAGGGTTTTTAGGATTTTCTAGTGGTTTTAGGGTGTTTTAGGGTTTTCTAGGATTTTAAGGGGTTTTTAAAGTTTTCTAGAGTTTTTACGGTATTTTAGGAACTTCTAGGGTTTTCTATGTTATTTAGGGTGTTTTAGGATTTTTTAGGGATTTTAGGGTTTTTTAGGATTTTCTAGGATTTTTAGGGTTTTAAAGGTTTTTTAGGATTTTTCGGATTTTTTAAGATTTGCAAGGGTTTTTAGAGTTTTTTAGGGTTTTTAAGGTTTTCTAGTGTTTTTAGGGTTTTCTAGGATTTTTTACCGTTTTAGGGTTTTTAGGGTTTTCTAAGAAAATCATAGAAAACCCTAAAAATAAAAAAAACAGTAAAAACCCTAAAAAAAACCTAAAAATCATAAAAAAAATTCTAGAAAAATCTAGAAACCATAAAAACCCTAGAAAATCCAAAATACCCTAAAAACCATAGAAAATCCTAAAAAACAATAAAATCCCAATAAAACCCTAAAAAATCCTCAAAAACCTTAAAAAACTCTAAAAAAAACCCTACAAAACCCTAAAAAATCCTAGAAATCCGAGAAAATCATAAAATCCCTAAAAAACCATAAAAAATCCCTAAAAAATCCTAGAAACCTGAAAACTCTAAAAAATTCTAGAAAACTCTAAAAATACTAGAAATCTATAAAAAACCCTTAAAACCCTAAAAAACCCTAAAAATCCATAAAAACCCTAAAAACCCCAAAAGAATCTAGAAAATCCAAGAAAACCCTAAAAAACAGTGAAAATACTAAAAAATCCTAAAAACTCAAAAAGCTCCTAAAAACCCTAAAAATCCTAGAAAACCCTAAAAAACTGTAGATAACCCTAGAAAATCCTAAAAACCCTAGAAAATAAAAAAACCCTAAAAACCTCAGAAAAACCTAAAAAACCCTAGAAAAATCCAAAAAACCCTACGAAATCCTAAAAACCCTAGAAAACCCTAAAAAATTCTAAAAACCATAGAAAACCCTAAAAACCAAAGAAAATTCTAAAAAACCTCTAGAAAGCCTTAAAAAATCCTAAAAACCACAGAAAACCCTAAAATACCCTACAAAACCCTAAAAACCGAAAAAAAACCCTAGAAAACCCTAAAAACAGTAGAAAATCCTAAAAAACCAAAAAACTGTAAAAAACACAAAAAGCCCTAAAAAAATCCGAGAAAACCAAAAAGCCCTAAAAAATAAAAAAGAAGGCCTTGAAAATCCTAAAAAATCCTAAAAACGCTAGAAAATCCTAAAAAAATTCCTAAAACCCTAGAAAACTCTAAAAAACCCTAAAAAAAATCCTAAAAAGCCTAAAAAACCCTAAAAACCCTAGAAAACCGTAATAAACCCTGAAAATCGTAGAAAACCCTAAAAAACGTAAAAAAACATAGAAAACCCAAAAAACCCCTAAAAACCCTAAAATCTCCTAAAAAGGCCTAGAAAATCCTAGAAACCCTCGAAAATCCTAGAAAACCCTAAAATATCATAAAAACCCTAGTAAATCCTAAAAATCCTAGAAAACAATAAAAATCCTAGAATAAACCATAGAGAAGTCTAAAAATCCTAGAAGACCCTAGAAAACCCTAAAAACTCTGAAAAACCCTATAAATCCTAGAAAACCCAAAAAATACCTAAAAACCCTAGAAAACGGTAAAAACCCTAATAGCTCTACAAAATCCTAGAAAACACTAACAACTCTAGAAAAATCATAAAGACTCTAAAAAGCCCTTGAAAACCCTAAAAACCCTAAAGTTTAGGAATTTTTAGGGTTTCTAGGTTTTCTAGGGCCTTTTAGGGTTTCTATGGTTTTCTAGAGTTTTTAAAGTTTTCTTTGGTTTTCTAGGATTTTAGGGTTTCTTAGGGTTTTATAGGATTTTTAGTATCTTTTAGGGTTTCCTAGGGTTTTCATGGGTTTTTTGGGTTTTTAGCGTTTTTTAGGGTTTTCTAGGTTTTTTATGGTTTCTTATGATTTTTTAGGGTTTTCTAGAGTTTTTGGGGTTTTTATGGTTTTCTAGGATTTTTTTATGATTTTCTAGGGTTTTTAGGGTTTTCCAGGATTTTTTACGGTTTTCTAGGGTTTTTTAGTTTTTTTAGGGTTTCTTAGGATTCTCTACGGTTTTTAGGGATTTTTTGGGTTTTCTAGGATTTTTTGGGGTCCTTTATGATTTTTTAGGGTTTTTTAGGGTGTTCAAGCTTTTTTTGGATTGTCTAGGGATTTTTCGTTTTTTTAGGGTTTTCTATTCTTTTTTAGGGTTTTTGAGGGTTTTCTATTCCTTTTTAGGCTTTTTATTTTTTGAGGAGTTTTTTTGGGTTTTCTAGGATTTTTAGATTTTTATGGTTTTTAGGGTTTTCTTGGGTTTTCGGGTTTTTTTTAGTTTTCTAAGGGTTTCTAGGATTTTCTAGTGGTTTTAGGGTTTTTTAGGGTTTTCTAGGATTTTAAGGGGTTTTTAAAGTTTTCTAGAGTTTTTACGGTATTTTAGGAACTTCTAGGGTTTTCTATGTTATTTAGGGTGTTTTAGGGTTTTTTTAGGGTTTTTAGGGTTTTTAGGATTTTCTAAGATTTTTAAGGTTTTAAAGGTTTTCTAGGATTTTTCGGATTTTTTAAGATTTGCAAGGGTTTTTAGAGTTTTTTAGGGTTTTTAACGTTTTCTAGTGTTTTTAGGATTTTCTAGGATTTTTTACCGTTTTAGGGTTTTTAGGGTTTTCTAAGAAAATCATAGAAAATCCTAAAAATCATAAAAAACCGTAAAAACCTTAAAAAAAACTCATAGAAAACACTTAAAAACAGTAAAAACCCTAAAAAAAACCTAAAAACCATAAAACCCTAGAAAATCCAAAATACCCTAAAAACCATAGAAAATCCTAAAAAACAATAAAATCCCAATAAAACCCTAAAATACCATAAAAACCCTAGAAAATCCTAAAAATCCTAGAAAACAATAAAAATCCTAGAATAAACCATAGAGAAGTCTAAAAATCCTAGAAGACCCTAAAAAACCCTAAAAACTCTGAAAAACCCTAGAAATCCTAGAAAACCCAAAAAATACCTAAAAACCCTAGAAAACGGTAAAAACCCTAATAGCTCTACAAAACCCTAGAAAACCCTAACAACTCTAGAAAAATCATAAAGACTCTAAAAAGCCCTTGAAAACCCTAAAAACCCTAAAGTTTAGGAATTTTTAGGGTTTCTAGGTTTTCTAGGGCCTTTTAGGGTTTCTATGGTTTTCTAGAGTTTTTAAAGTTTTCTTTGGTTTTCTAGGATTTTAGGGTTTCTTAGGGTTTTATAGGATTTTTAGTATCTTTTAGGGTTTCCTAGGGTTTTCTTGTTTTTTTTGGGTTTTCAGTGTTTTTTAGGGTTTTCTAGGGTTTTTTATGGTTCTTATGATTTTTTAGGGTTTTCTAGAGTTTTTGGGGTTTTTATGGTTTTCTAGGATTTTTTATGATTTCTAGGGTTTTTAGGGTTTTCTAGGATTTTTTACGATTTTCTAGGGTTTTTTAGTTTTTTTTAGGGTTTCTTAGGATTCTCTACGGTTTTTAGGGATTTTTTGGGTTTTCTAGGATTTTTTGGGGTCCTTTATGATTTTTTAGGGTTTTTTAGGGTGTTCAAGCTTTTTTCGGATTGTCTAGGGATTTTTCGTTTTTTTAGGGTTTTCTATTCTTTTTTAGGGTTTTTGAGGGTTTTCTATTCCTTTTTAGGATTTTTATTTTTTGAGGAGTTTTTTTGGGTTTTCTAGGATTTTTAGATTTTTATGGTTTTTAGGGTTTTCTTGGGTTTTCGGGTTTTTTTTTGAGTTTTCTAAGGGTTTTTAGGATTTTCTAGTGGTTTTATGGTGTTTTAGGGTTTTCTAGGATTTTAAGGGGTTTTTAAAGTTTTCTAGAGTTTTTACGGTATTTTAGGAACTTCTAGGGTTTTTTCTATGTTATTTAGGGTGTTTTAGGGTTTTTTAGGGTTTTTAGGGTTTTTTAGGATTTTCTAGGATTTTTAGGGTTTTAAAGGTTTTTTAGGATTTTTCGGATTTTTTAAGATTTGCAACGGTTTTTAGAGTTTTTTAGGGTTTTTAAGGTTTTCTAGTGTTTTTAGGGTTTTCTAGGATTTTTTACCGTTTTAGGGTTTTTAGGGTTTTCTAAGAAAATCATAGAAAACCCTAAAAATAAAAAAAACCGTAAAAAACCTTAAAAAGAACCATAGAAAACACTTAAAAACATTAAAAACCCTAAAAAAAACCTAAAAACCATAAGAAAATTCTAGAAAAACCTAAAAACCATAAAAAACCCTAGAAAATCCAAAATACCCTAAAAACCATAGAAAATCCTAAAAAACAATAAAATCCCAATAAAACCCTAAAAAATCCTCAAAAACCTTAAAAACTCTAAAAAACCCTACAAAACCCTAAAAAATCCTAGAAATCCAAGAAAATCATAAAATCCCTAAAAAACCATAAAAAATCCCTAAAAAATCCTAGAAACCTGAAAACTCTAAAAAATTCTAGAAAACCCTAAAAATACTAGAAATCTATAAAAAACCCTTAAAACCCTAGAAAACCCTAAAAATCCATAAAAACCCTAAAAACCCCAAAAGAATCTAGAAAATCCAAGAAAACCCTAAAAAACAGTAAAAATACTAAAAAATCCTAAAAACTCAAAAAGCTCCTAAAAACCCTAAAAATCCTAGAAAACCCTAAAAAACTGTAGATAACCCTAGAAAATCCTAAAAACTCTAGAAAATAAAAAAACCCTAAAAACCTCAGAAAAACCTAAAAAACCCTAGAAAAATCCAAAAAACCCTACAAAATCCTAAAAACCCTAGAAAACCCTAACAAATTCTAAAAACCCTAGAAAACCCTAAAAACCAAATAAAATTCTAAAAAACCTCTAGAAAGCCTTAAAAAATCCTAAAAACCATAGAAAACCCTAAAATACCCTACAAAACCCTAAAAACCGAAAAAAACCCTAGAAAACCCTAAAAACAGTAGAAAATCCTAAAAACACCAAAAAACTGTAAAAAACACAAAAAGCCCTAAAAAAAACCCTAGAAAACCAAAAAGCCCTAAAAAATAAAAAAAAAGGCCTAGAAAATCCTAAAAAATCCTAAAAACGCAAGAAAATCCTAAAAAAATTCCTAAAACCCTAGAAAACTCTAAAAAACCCTAAAAAATCCTAAAAAGCCTAAAAAACCCTAAAAACCCTAGAAAACCGTAATAAATCCTAAAAATCGTAGAAAACCATAAAAAACGTAAAAAAAACATAGAAAACCCAAAAAACAGCTAAAAACCCTAAAAACTCCTAAAAAGCCCTAGAAAATCCTAAAAACCCTCGAAAATCCTAGAAAACCCTAAAATATCATAAAAACCCTAGAAAATCCTAAAAATCCTAGAAAACAATAAAAATCCTAGAATAAACCATAGAGAAGTCTAAAAATCCTAGAAGACCCTAGAAAACCCTAAAAACTCTGAAAAACCCTATAAATCCTAGAAAACCCAAAAAATACCTAAAAACCCTAGAAAACGGTAAAAACTATAGCTCTACAAAATCCTAGAAAACACTAACAACTCTAGAAAAATCATAAAGACTCTAAAAAGCCCTTGAAAACCCTAAAAACCCTAAAGTTTAGGAATTTTTAGGGTTTCTAGGTTTTCTAGGGCCTTTTAGGGTTTCTATGGTTTTCTAGAGTTTTTAAAGTTTTCTTTGGTTTTCTAGGATTTTAGGGTTTCTTAGGGTTTTATAGGATTTTTAGTATCTTTTAGGGTTTCCTAGGGTTTTCATGGGTTTTTTGGGTTTTTAGCGTTTTTTAGGGTTTTCTAGGTTTTTTATGGTTTCTTATGATTTTTTAGGGTTTTCTAGAGTTTTTGGGGTTTTTATGGTTTTCTAGGATTTTTTTATGATTTTCTAGGGTTTTTAGGGTTTTCTAGGATTTTTTACGGTTTTCTAGGATTTTTTAGTTTTTTTTTAGGGTTTCTTAGGATTCTCTACGGTTTTTAGGGATTTTTTGGGTTTTCTAGGATTTTTTGGGGTCCTTTATGATTTTTTAGGGTTTTCTAGGGTGTTCAAGGTTTTTTTGGATTGTCTAGGGATTTTTCGTTTTTTTAGGGTTTTCTATTCTTTTTTAGGGTTTTTGAGGGTTTTCTATTCCTTTTTAGGCTTTTTATTTTTTGAGGAGTTTTTTTGGGTTTTCTAGGATTTTTAGATTTTTATGGTTTTTAGGGTTTTCTTGGGTTTTCGGGTTTTTTTTTTGAGTTTTCTAAGGGTTTTTAGGATTTTCTAGTGGTTTTAGGGTTTTTTAGGGTTTTCTAGGATTTTAAGGGGTTTTTAAAGTTTTCTAGAGTTTTTACGGTATTTTAGGAACTTCTAGGGTTTTCTATGTTATTTAGGGTGTTTTAGGGTTTTTTAGGGTTTTTAGGGTTTCTTAGGATTTTCTAAGATTTTTAAGGTTTTAAAGGTTTTCTAGGATTTTTCAGATTTTTTATGATTTGCAAGGGTTTTTAGAGTTTTTTAGGGTTTTTAACGTTTTATAGTGTTTTTAGGGTTTTCTAGGATTTTTTACCGTTTTAGGGTTTTTAGGGTTTTCTAAGAAAATCATAGAAAACCCTAAAAATCATAAAAAACCGTAAAAACCTTGAAAAAAAACCATAGAAAACACTTAAAAACAGTAAAAACCCTAAAAAAAAACCTAAAAACCATAAGAAAATTCTAGAAAAAACCATAAAAACCCTATAAATCCTAGAAAACCCAAAAAATACCTAAAAACCCTAGAAAACGGTAAAAACCCTAATAGCTCTACAAAATCCTAGAAAACCCTAACAACTCTAGAAAAATCATAATGTCTCTAAAAAGCCCTTGAAAACCCTAAAAACCCTAAAGTTTAGGAATTTTTAGGGTTTCTAGGTTTTCTAGGGCCTTTTAGGGTTTCTATGGTTTTCTAGAGTTTTTAAAGGTTTCTTTGGTTTTCTAGGATTTTAGGGTTTCTTAGGGTTTTATAGGATTTTTAGTATCTTTTAGGGTTTCTTAGGGTTTTCATGGGTTTTTTTGGGTTTTTAGCGTTTTTTAGGGTTTTCTAGATTTTTTATGGTTTCTTATTATTTTTTAGGGTTTTCTAGAGTTTTTGGGGTTTTTATGGTTTTCTAGGATTTTTAGGGTTTTCTAGGATTTTTTACGGTTTTCTAGGGTTTTTTAGTTTTTTTTAGGGTTTCTTAGGATTCTCTACTGTTTTTAGGGATTTTTTGTGTTTTCTAGGATTTTTTGGGGTCCTTTATGATTTTTTAGGGTTTTTTAGGGTGTTCGAGCTTTTTTTGGATTGTCGAGGGATTTTTCGTTTTTTTAGGGTTTTCTATTCTTTTTTAGGGTTTTTGAGGGTTTTCTATTCCTTTTTAGGCATTTTATTTTTTGAGGAGTTTTTTTGGGATTTCTAGGATTTTTAGATTTTTATGGTTTTTAGGGTTTTCTTGGGTTTTCGGGTTTTTTTTTGAGTTTTCTAAGGTTTTTTAGGATTTTCTAGTGGTTTTAGGGTTTTTTAGGGTTTTCTAGGATTTTAAGGGGTTTTTAAAGTTTTCTAGAGTTTTTACGGTATTTTAGGAACTTCTAGGGTTTTCTATGTTATTTAGGGTGTTTTAGGGTTTTTTAGGGTTTTTAGGGTTTTTTAGGATTTTCTAAGATTTTTAAGGTTTTAAAGGTTTTCTAGGATTTTTCGGATTTTTTAAGATTTGCAAGGGTTTTTAGAGTTTTTTAGGGTTTTTAACGTTTTCTAGTGTTTTTAGGGTTTTCTAGGATTTTTTACCGTTTTAGGGTTTTTAGGGTTTTCTAAGAAAATCATAGAAAACCTAAAAATCATAAAAAACCGTAAAAACCTTAAAAAAAACCATAGAAAACACTTAAAAACAGTAAAAACCCTAAAAAAACCTAAAAACCATAAGAAAATTCTATAAAAACCTAAAAACCCTAGAAAATCCAAAATACCCTAAAAACCATACAAAATCCTAAAAAACAATAAAATCCCAATAAAACCCTAAAATTACATAAAAACCCTAGAAAATCCTAAAAATCCTAGAAAACAATAAAAATCCTAGAATAAACCATAGAGAAGTCTAAAAATCCTAGAAGACCCTAAAAAACCCTAAAACTCTGAAAACCCCTAGAAATCCTAGAAAACCCAAAAAATACCTAAAAACCCTAGAAAACGGTAAAAACCCTAATAGCTCTACAAAACCCTAGAAAACCCTAACAACTCTAGAAAAATCATAAAGACCCTAAAAAGCCCTTGAAAACCCTAAATACCCTAAAGTTTAGGAATTTTTAGGGTTTCTAGGTTTTCTAGGGCCTTTTAGGGTTTCTATGGTTTTCTAGAGTTTTTAAAGTTTTCTTTGGTTTTCTAGGATTTTAGGGTTTCTTAGGGTTTTATAGGATTTTTAGTATCTTTTAGGGTTTCCTAGGGTTTTCTTGTTTTTTTTTGGGTTTTCAGTGTTTTTTAGGGTTTTCTAGGGTTTTTTTATGGTTCTTATGATTTTTTAGGGTTTTCTAGAGTTTTTGGGGTTTTTATAGTTTTCTAGGATTTTTTATGATTTCTAGGATTTTTAGGGTTTTCTAGGATTTTTTACGATTTTTTGGGGTCCTTTATGATTTTTTAGGGTTTTTTAGGGTGTTCAAGCTTTTTTCGGATTGTCTAGGGATTTTTCATTTTTTTAGGGTTTTCTATTCTTTTTTAGGGTTTTTGAGGGTTTTCTATTCCTTTTTAGGATTTTTATTTTTTGAGGAGTTTTTTTGGGTTTTCTAGGATTTTTCGATTTTTATGGTTTTTAGGGTTTTCTTGGGTTTTCGGGTTTTTTTTTTTAGTTTTCTAAGGGTTTTTAGGATTTTCTAGTGGTTTTAGGGTTTTTTAGGGTTTTCTAGGATTTTAAGGGGTTTTTAAAGTTTTCTAGAGTTTTTACGGTATTTTAGGAACTTCTAGGGTTTTCTATGTTATTTAGGGTGTTTTAGGGTTTTTTAGGGTTTTTAGGGTTTTTTAGGATTTTTTAGGATTTTTAGGGTTTTAAAGGTTTTTTAGGATTTTTCGGATTTTTAAAATTTGCAACGGTTTTTAGAGTTTTTTAGGGTTTTTAAGGTTTTCTAGTGTTTTTAGGGTTTTCTAGGATTTTTTTACCGTTTTAGGGTTTTTAGGGTTTTCTAAGAAAATCATAGAAAACCCTAAAAATAAAAAAAACCATAAAAAACCTTAAAAAAACCATAGAAAACATTTAAAAACAGTAAAAACCCTAAAAAAAACCTAAAAACCATAAGAAAATTCTAGAAAAACCTAAAAACCATAAAAACCCTAGAAAATCCAAAATACCCTAAAAACCATAGAAAATCCTAAAAAACAATAAAATACCAATAAAAGCCTAAAAAATCCTCAGAAACCTTAAAAAACTCTAAAAAACCCTACAAAACCCTAAAAAATCCTAGAAATCCGAGAAAATCATAAAATCCCTAAAAAACCATAAAAAATCCCTAAAAAATCCTAGAAACCTGAAAACTCTAAAAAATTCTAGAAAACCCTAAAAATACTAGAAATCTATATAAAACCCTTAAAACCCTAGAAAACCCTAAAAAACCCTAAAAATCCATAAAAACCCTAAAAACCCAAAAAAGAATCTAGAAAATCCAAGAAAACCCTAAAAAACAGTAAAAATACTAAAAGATCCTAAAAACTCAAAAAGCTCCTAAAAACCCTAAAAATCCTAGAAAACCCTAAAAAACTGTAGATAACCCTAGAAAATCCTAAAAACCCTAGAAAATAAAAAAACCCTAAAAACCTCAGAAAAACCTAAAAAACCCTAGGAAAATCCAAAAAACCCTACAAAATCCTAAAAACCCTAGAAAACCCTTAAAAATTCTAAAAACCCTAGAAAATCCTAAAAACCAAAGAAAATTCTAAAAAACCTCTAGAAAGCCTTAAAAAAATCCTAAAAACCATAGAAAACCCTAAAATACCCTACAAAACCCTAAAAACCAAAAAAAAACCCTAGAAAACCAAAAAGCCCTAAAAAATAAAAAAAAAAGGCGTAGAAAATCCTAAAAAATCCTAAAAACGCTAGAAAATCCTAAAAAAGTTCCTAAAACCCTAGAAAACTCTAAAAAACCCTAAAAAATCCTAAAAAGCCTAAAAAACCCTAAAAACCCTAGAAAACCGTAATAAACCTGAAAATCGTAGAAAACCCTAAAAAACGTAAAAAAACATAGAAAATCCAAAAAAACCCCTAAAAACCCTAAAAACTCCTAAAAAGCCCTAGAAAATCCTAGAAACCCTCGAAAATCCTAGAAAACCCTAAAATATCATAAAAACCCTAGAAAATCCTAAAAATCCTAGAAAACAATAAAAATCCTAGAATAAACCATAGAGAAGTCTAAAAATCCTAGAAGACCCTAAAAAATCCTAAAAACTCTGAAAAACCCTATAAATCCTAGAAAACCCAAAAAATACCTAAAAACCCTAGAAAACGGTAAAAACCCTAATAGCTCTACAAAATCCTAGAAAACCCTAACAACTCTAGAAAAATCATAAAGACTCTAAAAAGCCCTTGAAAACCCTAAAAACCCTAAAGTTTAGGAATTTTTAGGGTTTCTAGGTTTTCTAGGGCCTTTTAGGGCTTCTATGGTTTTCTAGAGTTTTTAAAGTTTTCTTTGGTTTTCTAGGATTTTAGGGTTTCCTAGGGTTTTCATGGGTTTTTTTGGGTTTTCAGCGTTTTTTAGGGTTTTCTAGGTTTTTTATGGTTTCTTATGATTTTTTAGGGTTTTCTAGAGTTTTTGGGATTTTTATGGTTTTCTAGGATTTTTTATGATTTTCTTGGGTTTTTAGGGTTTTCTAGGGTTTTTTTATGGTTCTTATGATTTTTTAGGGTTTTCTAGAGTTTTTGGAGTTTTTATGGTTTTCTAGGATTTTTTATGATTTCTGGGTTTTTAGGGTTTTCTAGGATTTTTTACGATTTTCTAGGTTTTTTAGTTTATTTTAGGGTTTCTTAGGATTCTCTACGGTTTTTAGGGATTTTTTGGGTTTTCTAGGATTTTTTGGGGTCCTTTATGATTTTTTAGGGTTTTTTAGGGTGTTCAAGCTTTTTTCGGATTGTCTAGGGATTTTTCGTTTTTTTAGGGTTTTCTATTCTTTTTTAGGGTTTTTGAGGGTTTTCTATTCCTTTTTAGGCTTTTTATTTTTTGAGGAGTTTTTTTGGGTTTTCTAGGATTTTTAGATTTTTATGGTTTTTAGGGTTTTTTGGGTTTTTGGGTTTTTTTTAGTTTTCTAAGGGTTTTTAGGATTTTCTAGTAGTTTTAGGGTTTTTTAGGGTTTTCTAGAATATTAAGGGGTTTTTAAAGTTTTCTAGAGTTTTTACGGTATTTTAGGAACTTCTAGGGTTTTCTATGTTATTTAGGGTGTTTTAGGGTTTTTTTAGGGTTTTTTAGGATTTCTAGGATTTTTAAGGTTTTAAAGGTTTTCTAGGATTTTTCGGATTTTTTAAGATTTGCAAGGGTTTTTAGAGTTTTTTAGGGTTTTTAAGGTTTTCTAGTGTTTTTAGGGTTTTAGGATTTTTAGGGTTTTCTAAGAAAATCATAGAAAACCCTAAAAATCATAAAAAACCGTAAAAAACCTTAAAAAACCATTGAAAACGCTAAAAACAGTAAAACCCTAAAAAAATCCTAAAAACCATAAGAAAATCCTAGAAAAACCTAAAAACCATAAAAACCCTAGAAAATCCAAAATACCCTAAAAACCATAGAAAATCCTAAAAAACAATAAAATCCCAATAAAACCCTAAAAACGCCTCAAAAATTAAAAACAAAACCCTAAAAAAACCCTACAAAACCCTAAAAAATCCTAGAAATCCGAGAAAATCATAAAATCCCTAAAAAACCATAAAAAATCCTAGAAACCTGAAAACTCTAAAGAATTCTAGAAAACCCTAAATATACTAGAAATCCATAAAAAACCCATAAAACCCTAGAAAACCCTAAAAACCCCTAAAAATCCATAAAAACCCTAAAAACCCCAAAAAAATCTAGAAAATCCAAGAAAACCTTAAAAAACAGTAAAAATCCTAAAAAATCCTAAAAACTCAAAAAGCTCCTAAAAACGCTAAAAATCCTAGAAAATCCTAAAAAACTGTAGATAACCCTAGAAAATCCTAAAAAATCCAAAAAACTCTAGAAAATAAAAAAACCCTGAAAATCACAGAAAAACCTAAAAAACCTAGAAAAATCCAAAAAACCCTAATAAATCCTAAAAACACTAGAAAACCCTAAAAAATTCTAAAAACCCTAGAAAATCCTAAAAAAATTCCTAAAAACCCTAGAAAACTCTAAAAAACCGTAAAACCCTAAAAAATCCTAAAAAGCCTAAAAAACCCTAAAAACCCTAGAAAACCGTAATAAACCCTGAAAATCGTAGAAAACCCTAAAAAACCCTAAAAAACGTAAAAAACATAGAAAACCGAAAAAACTCCTAAAAATCCTAAAAACTCCTAAAAAGCCGTAGAAAATCATAGAAACCCTCGAAAATCCTAGAAAACCCTAAAATACCATAAAAACCCTAGAAAATCCTAAAAATCCTAGAAAACAATAAAAATCCTAGATTAAACCATAGAGAAGTCTAAAAATCCTAGAAGACCCTAAAATACCCTAAAAACTCTGAAAAACCCTAGAAATCCTAGAAAACCAAAAAATACCTAAAAACCCTAGAAAATGGTAAAAACCCTAATAGCTCTACAAAACCCTAGAAAACCCTAACAACTCTAAAAAAACCATAAAGACTCTAAAAAGCCCTTGAAAACCCTAAAAAATCCTTAGAAACCTTAAAAAACCCTAAAAAATCCTAGAAATCCGAGAAAATCATAAAGTCCCTAAAAAACTATAAAAAATCCCTAAAAAATCCTAGAAACCTAAAAACTCTAAAAAATTCAAGAAAACCCTAAAAATACTAGAAATCTATAAAAAAACCCTTAAAACCCTAGAAAACCCTAAAAAACCCTAAAAACCCCAAAAAAATCTAGAAAATCCAAGAAAACCCTAAAAAACAGTAAAAATCCTAAAAAATCCTAAAAACTCAAAAAGCTCCTAAATACCCTAAAAATCCTAAAAAACCCTAAAAAACCGTAGATAACCCTAGAAAATCCTGAAAAATCCTAAAAACCCTAGAAAATAAAAAAACCTAAAAACGTCAGAAAAACCTAAAAAACCCTTGAAAAATCCAAAAAACCTTACAATATCCTAAAAACCCTAGAAAACCCTAAAAATTTCTAAAAACCCTAGAAAATCCTAAAAACCAAAGAAAATTCTAAAAAACCTCTAGAAAACCTTAAAAAAATCCTAAAAAGCATAGAAAATCCTAAAATACCCTACAAAACCCTAAAAACCGAAAAAAAAACCCTAGAAAACCCTAAAAACTGTAGAAAATCCTAAAAACATCAAAAAACCGTAAAAAACACTAAAAGCCCTAAAAAACCCTTGAAAACCAAAAACCCTAAAAAACAAAAAAAAGCCTAGAAAATCCTAAAAAACCCTAAAAACCCTAGAAAATCCTAAAAAAATTCCTAAAAACCCTAGAAAACTCTAAAAAACCCTAAAACCCAAAAATATCCTAAAAAGCCTAAAAAACCCTAAAAACTCTAGAAAACCGTAATAAAACCTGAAAATCGTAGAAAACCCTAAAAAAACTAAAAAACATAGAAAAGCCAAAAAACCCCTAAAAATCCTAAAAACTCCTAAAAAGCCCTAGAAAATCATAGAAACCCTCGAAAATCCTAGAAAACCCTAAAATACCATAAAAACCCTCAAAAATCCTAAAAATCCTAGAAAACAATAAAAATCCAAGAAAAAACCATAGAGAAGTTTAAAAATCCGAGAAGACCCTAAAAAACCCTAAAAACTCTGAAAAACCCTAGAAATCCTAGAAAACCAAAAAATACCTAAAAACCCTAGAAAATGGTAAAATCCCTAATAGCTCTACAAAACCCTAGAAAACCCGAACAACTCTAGAAAAATCATAAAGACTCTAAAAAGCCCTTGAAAACCCTAAAAACCCTAAAGTTTAGGAATTTTTAGGGTTTCTAGGTTTTCTAGGGCATTTTAGGGTTTCTATGGTTTTCTAGAGTTTTTAAAGTTTTCTTTGGTTTTCTAGGATTTTAGGGTTTCTTAGACTTTTATAGGATTTTTAGTATCTTTTAGGGTTTCCTAGGGTTTTCATGGGTTTTTTTGGGTTTTCAGTGTTTTTTATGGTTTTCTGGGGTTTTTTTATGGTTCTTATGATTTTTTAGGGTTTTCTAGAGTTTTTGGGGTTTTTATGGTTTTCTAGGATTTTTTATGATTTTCTAGGGTTTTTAGGGTTTTCTAGGATTTTTTATGGTCTTCTAGGGTTTTTTAGTTTTTTTTTAGGGTTTCTTAGGATTCTCTACGGTTTTTAGGGATTTTTTGGGTTTTCTAGGATTTTTTGGGGTCCTTTATGATTTTTTAGGGTTTTTTAGGGTGTTCAAGGTTTTTTCGGATTGTCTAGGGATTTTTCAATTTTTTAGGGTTTTCTATTCTTTTTTAGGGTTTTTGAGGGTTTTCTATTCCTTTTTAGGGTTTTTATTTTTTTAGGAGTTTTTTTGGTTTTCTAGGATTTTTAGATTTTTATGGTTTTTAGGATTTTCTTGGGTTTTCGGGTTTTTTTGGATTTTCTAAGGGTTTTTAGGATTTTCTAGTGTTTTTAGGGTTTTTTAGGGTTTTCTGGGATTTTAAGGGGTTTTTAAAGTTTTCTAGGGTTTTTACGGTATTTCTGGAACTTCTAGGGTTTTCTATGTTATTTAGGGTGTTTTAGGGCTTTAGGGTTTTTTAGGATTTTCTAGGATTTTTAGGGTTTTAAAGGTTTTCTAGGATTTTTCGGATTTTTTAAGATTTGCAAGGGTTTTTAGAGTTTTTTAGGGTTTTTAAGGTTTTCTAGTGTTTTCTAGGATTTTTTACCATTTTAGGGTTTTTAGGGTTTTCTAAAAAATCATAAAAAACCCTAAAAATCATAAAAAACCTTAAAAAAATCATAGAAAATACTAAATACAGTAAAAACCCTAAAAAAACCTAAAAACCATAAGAAAATCCTAGAAAAACCTAAAATCCATAAAACCCTAGAAAATCCAAAATACTCTAAAAACCATAGAAAACCAATCCTAAAAAACAATAAAATCACAATAAAACCCTAAAAAATCCTAAAAAATCTTTAAAAAACCCTAAAAAAAACCCTACAAAACCCTAAAAAATCTTAGAAATCCGAGAAAATCATAAAATCTCTAAAAAACCATAAAAAATCCCTAAAAAAATCCTAGAAAGCTGAAAACTCTAAAAAATTCTAGAAAACCCTAAAAATACTAGAAATCTATAAAAAAAACCGTTAAAACCCTAGAAAACCCTAAAAAACCCTAAAAATCCATAAAAACCCTAAAAACCCCAAAAAAATCTAGAAAATCCAAGAAAACCCTAAAAAACAGAAAATCCTAAAAAAATCCTTAAAACTCAAAAAGCTCCTAAAAACCCTAAAAATCCTAGAAAACCCTAAAAAAGTGTAGATAACCCTAGAAAATCCTGAAAAATCCTAAGAACCCTAGAAAATAAAAAAACCCTAAAAACCTCAGAAAAACCTAAAAAACCCTAGAAAAATTCAAAAAACCCTACAAAATCCTAAAAACCCTAGAAAACCCTAAAAAATTATAAAAACCCTAGAAAACCCTAAAGACCAAAGAAAATTCTAAAAAACCTCAAGAAAACCCTAAAAAAATCCCAAAAACCATAGAAAATCCTAAAATACCCTACAAAACCCTAAAAACCGAAACAAAACCCTAGAAAACCCTAAAAATTGTAGAAAATACTAAAAACACCAAAAACCGTAAAAAACACTACAAGCCCTAAAAAATCCTAGAAAACCAAAAAACCCTAAAAAACAAAAAAAAAGCCTAGAAAATCCTAAAAACCCTAGAAAACTCAGAAAAACCCTAAAACCCTAAAAAATACTAAAAAGCCTAAACAACCCTAAAAACCCTAGAAAACCGTAATAAACCCTGAAAATCATAGAAAACCCTAAAAAATCCTAAAAACATAAAAAACATAGAAAATCCAAAAAACCCCTAAAAACCCTAAAAACTCCTAAAAAGCCCTAGAAAATCATAGAAACCCTCGAAAATTCTAGAAAACCCTAAAATACCATAAAAACCCTCGAAAATCCTAAAAATCCTAGAAAACAATAAAAATCCTAGAATAAACCATAGAGAAGTCTAAAAATCCTAGAAGACCCTAAAATACCCTAAAAACTCTGAAAAACCCTAGAAATCCTAGAAAACCAAAAAATACCTAAAAACCCTAGAAAATGGTAAAAACCCTAATAGCTCTACAAAACCCTAGAAAACCCTAACAACTCTAGAAAAATCATAAAGACTCTAAAAAGCCCTTGAAAACCCTAAAAACCCTAAAGTTTAGGAATTTTTAGGGTTTCTAGGTTTTCTAGGGCATTTTAGGGTTTCTATGGTTTTCTAGAGTTTTTAAAGTTTTCTTTGGTTTTCTAGGATTTTATGGTTTCTTAGAATTTTATAGGATTTTTCGTATCTTTTAGGGTTTCCTAGGGTTTTCATGGGTTTTTTTGGGTTTTCAGCGTTTTTTATGGTTTTCTAGGGTTTTTTTATGGTTCTCATGATTTTTTAGGGTTTTCTAGAGTTTTTGGGGTTTTTATGGTTTTCTAGGATTTTTTATGATTTTCTAGGGTTTTTAGGGTTTTCTAGGATTTTTTACGGTCTTGTAGGGTTTTTTAGTTTTTTTTAGGGTTTCATAGGATTCTCTACGGTTTTTAGGGATTTTTTGGGTTTTCTAGGATTTTTTGGGGTCCTTTATGATTTTTTAGGGTTTTTTAGGGTGTTCAAGGTTTTTTCGGATTGTCTAGGGATTTTTCAATTTTTTAGGGTTTTCTATTCTTTTTTAGGGTTTTCTAGGATTTTTAGATTTTTATGGTTTTTAGGGTTTTTTTGGGTTTACGGGTTTTTTTGGGTTTCCTAAGGGTTTTTAGGATTTTCTAGTGTTTTTAGGGTTTTTTAGTGTTTTCTAGGATTTTAATGGGTTTTTAAAGTTTTCTAGGGTTTTTACGGTATTTCTGGAACTTCTAGGGTTTTCTATGTTATTTATAGGGTGTTTTAGGGTTTTTTAGGATTCTCTAGGATTTTTATGGTTTTAAAGGTTTCCTAGGATTTTTCGGATTTTTTAAGATTTGCAAGGGTTTTTAGAGCTTTTTAGGGTTTTTAAGGTTTTCTAGTGTTTTTAGGGTTTTCTAGGATTTTTTACTGTTTTAGGGTTTTTAGGGTTTTCTAAAAAATCATAGAAAACCCTAAAAATCATAAAAAACCGTAAAAAACCTTAAAATAACCATAGAAAACACTAAAAACAGTAAAAACCCTAAAAAAACCTAAAAACCATAAAAACCCTAGAAAATCCAAAATACCCTAAAAACCATAGAAAATCCTTAAAAAACAATAAAATCCCAATAAAACCCTAAAAAATCCTTAGAAACCTTAAAAAACCCTAAAAAATCCTTAGAAACCTTAAAAAACCCTAAAAAATCCTAGAAATCCGAGAAAATCATAAAGTCCCTAAAAAACTATAAAAAATCCCTAAAAAATCCTAGAAACCTAAAAACTCTAAAAAATTCTAGAAAACCCTAAAAATACTAGAAATCTATAAAAAAAAACCCTTAAAACCCTAGAAAACCCTAAAAAACCCTAAAATTCCATAAAAACCCTAAAAACCCCAAAAAAATCTAGAAAATCCAAGAAAACCCTAAAAAACAGTAAAAATCCTAAAAAATCCTAAAAACTCAAAAAGCTCCTAAATACCCTAAAAATCCTAGAAAACCCTAAAAAACCGTAGATAACCCTAGAAAATCCTGAAAAATCCTAAAAACCCTAGAAAATAAAAAACCCTAAAAACGTCAGAAAAACCTAAAATCCCCTAGAAAAATCCAAAAAACCTTACAATATCCTAAAAACCCTAGAAAACTCTAAAAATTTCTAAAAACCCTAGAAAATCCTAAAAACCAAAGAAAATTCTAAAAAACGTCTAGAAAACCTTAAAAAAATCCTAAAAAGCATAGAAAATCCTAAAATACCCTACAAAACCCTAAAAACCGAAAAAAAACCCTAAAACTGTAGAAAATCCTAAAAACATCAAAAAACCGTAAAAAACACTAAAAGCCCTAAAAAACCCTAGAAAACCAAAAACCCTAAAAAACAAAAAAAAAGCCTAGAAAATCCTAAAAAACCCTAAAAACCCTAGAAAATCCTTAAAAAATTCCTAAAAATCCTAGAAAACTCTAAAAAACCCTAAAACCCTAAAAATATCCTAAAAAGCCTAAAAAACCCTAAAAACTCTAGAAAACCGTAATAAACCCTGAAAATCGTAGAAAACCCTAAAAAAACTAAAAAACATAGAAAACCCAAAAAACCCCTAAAAATCCTAAAAACTCCTAAAAGGCCCTAGAAAATCATAGAAACCCTCGAAAATCCTAGAAAACCCTAAAATACCATAAAAACCCTCGAAAATCCTAAAAATCCTAGAAAACAATAAAAATCCAAGAAAAAACCATAGATAAGTCTAAAAATCCGAGAAGACCCTAAAAAACCCTAAAAACTCTGAAAAACCCTAGAAATCCTAGAAAACCAAAAAATACCTAAAAACCCTAGAAAATGGTAAAAACCCTAATAGCTCTACAAAACCCTAGAAAACCCGAACAACTCTAGAAAAATCATAAAGACTCTAAAAAGCCCTTGAAAACCCTAAAAACCCTAAAGTTTAGGAATTTTTAGGGTTTCTAGGTTTTCTAGGGCATTTTAGGGTTTCTATGGTTTTCTAGAGTTTTTAAAGTTTTCTTTGGTTTTCTAGGATTTTAGGGTTTCTTAGACTTTTATAGGATTTTTAGTATCTTTTAGGGTTTCCTAGGGTTTTCATGGGTTTTTTTGGGTTTTCAGTGTTTTTTATGGTTTTCTAGGTTTTTTTATGGTTCTTATGATTTTTTAGGGTTTTCTAGAGTTTTTGGGATTTTTATGGTTTTCTAGGATTTTTTATGATTTTCTAGGGTTTTTAGGGTTTTCTAGGATTTTTTACGGTCTTCTAGGATTTTTTTAGTTTTTTTTAGGGTTTCTTAGGATTCTATACGGTTTTTAGGGATTTTTTGGGTTTTCTAGGATTTTTTGGGGTCCTTTATGATTTTTTAGCGTTTTTTAGGGTGTTCAAGGTTTTTTCGGATTGTCCAGGAATTTTTCAATTTTTTAGGGTTTTCTATTCTTTTTTAGGGTTTTTGAGGGTTTTCTATTCCTTTTTAGGGTTTTTATTTTTTTAGGAGTTTTTTTGGTTTTCTAAGATTTTTAGATTTTTATGGTTTTTAGGATTTTCTTGGGTTTTCTAAGGGTTTTTAGGATTTTCTAGTGTTTTTAGGGTTTTTTAGGGTTTTCTAGGATTTTAAGGGGTTTTTAAAGTTTTCTAGGGTTTTTAAGGTATTTCTGGAACTTCTAGGGTTTTCTATGTTATTTAGGGTGTTTTAGGGTTTTTTAGGATTTGTAGGGTTTTTTAGGATTCTCTAGGATTTTTATGGTTTTAAAGGTTTTCTAGGATTTTTCGGATTTTTTAAGATTTGCAAGGGTTTTTAGAGCTTTTTAGGGTTTTTAAGGTTTTCTAGTGTTTTTAGGATTTTCTAGGATTTTTTACTGTTTTAGGGTTTTTAGGGTTTTCTAAAAAATCATAGAAAACCGTAAAAAACCTTAAAATAACCATAGAAAACACTAAAAACAGTAAAAACCCTAAAAAAAACCTAAAAACCATAAGAAAATCCTAGAAAAACCTAAAAATCATAAAAACCCTAGAAAATCCAAAATACCCTAAAAACCATAGACAATCCTAAAAAACAATAAAACCCTAAAAAATCCTTAGAAACCTTAAAAACCCTAAAAAAACCCTACAAAACCCTAAAAAATCCTAGAAATCCGAGAAAATCATAAAATCCCTAAAAAACTATAAAAAATCCCTAAAAATCCTAGAAACCTAAAAACTCTAAAAAATTCTACAAAACCCTAAAAATACTAGAAATCTATAAAAAAAACCCTTAAAACCGTAGAATACCCTAAAAAACCCTAAAAATCCATAAAAACCCTAAAAACCCCAAAAAATCTAGAAAATCCAAGAAAACCCTAAAAAACAGTAAAAATCCTAAAAAATCCTAAAAACTCAAAAAGCTCCTAAATACCCTAAAAATCCTAGAAAACCCTAAAAAACCGTAGATAACCCTAGAAAATCCTGAAAAATCCTAAAGACCCTAGAAAATAAAAAAACCCTAAAAACCTCAGAAAAACCTAAAAAACCCTAGAAAAATCCAAAAAACCTTACAATATCCTAAAAACCCTAGAAAACCCTAAAAAATTCTAAAAACCCTAGAAAATCCTAAAAACCAAAGAAAATTCTAAAAAACCTCTAGAAAACCTTAAAAAAATCCTAAAAAGCATAGAAAATCCTAAAATACCCTACAAAACCCTAAAAACCGAAAAAAACCCTAGAAAACCCTAAAAACTGTAGAAAATCCTAAAAACAACAAAAAACCGTAAAAAACACTAAAAGCCCTAAAAAACCCTAGAAAACCAAAAACCCTAAAAAACAAAAAAAAAGCCTAGAAAATCCTAAAAAACCCTAAAAACCCTAGAAAATCCTAAAAAAATTCCTAAAAACCCTAGAAAACTCTAAAAAACCCTAAAACCCTAAAAAAAAATCCTAAAAAGCCTAAAAAATCCTAAAAACTCTAGAAAACCGTAATAAACCCTGAAAATCGTAGAAAACCCTAAAAAACCCTAAAAAATATAAAAAACATAGAGAATCCAAAAAACCCCTAAAAATCCTAAAAACTCCTAAAAAGCCCTAGAAAATCATAGAAACCCTTGAAAATCCTAGAAAACCCTAAAATACCATAAAAACCCTCGAAAATCCTAAAAATCCTAGAAAACAATAAAAATCCTAGAAAAAACCATAGAGAAGTCTAAAAATCCGAGAAGACCCTAAAAATCCCTAAAAACTCTGAAAAACCCTAGAAATCCTAGAAAACCAAAAAATACCTAAAAACCCTAGAAAATGGTAAAAAACCTAATAGCTCTACAAAACCCTAGAAAACCCTAACAACTCTAGAAAAATCATAAAGACTCTAAAAAGCCCTTGAAAACCCTAAAAACCCTAAAGTTTAGGAATTTTTAGGGTTTCTAGGTTTTCTAGGGCATTTTAGGGTTTCTATGGTTTTCTAGAGTTTTTAAAGTTTTCTTTGGTTTTCTAGGATTTTAGGGTTTCTTAGAATTTTATAAGATTTTTAGTATCTTTTAGGGTTTCCTAGGGTTTTTTTATGGTTCTTATGATTTTTTAGGGTTTTCTAGAGTTTTTGGGGTTTTTATGGTTTTCTAGGATTTTTTATGATTTTCTAGGGTTTTTAGGGTTTTCTAGGATTTTTTACGGTCTTCTAAGGTTTTTTAGTTTTTTTTAGGGTTTCTTAGGATTCTCAACGGTTTTTAGGGATTTTTTGGGTTTTCTAGGATTTTTTGGGGTCCTTTATGATTTTTTAGGGTTTTTTAGGGTGTTCAAGGTTTTTTCGGATTGTCTAGGGATTTTTCAATTTTTTAGGGTTTTCTATTCTTTTTTAGGGTTTTTGTGGGTTTTCTTTTCCTTTTTAGGGTTTTTATTTTTTTAGGAGTTTTTTTGGGTTTTCTAGGATTTTTAGATTTTTATGGTTTTTAGGATTTTCTTGGGTTTTCGGGTTTTTTTGGGTTTTCTAAGGGTTTTTAGGATTTTCTAGTGTTTTTAGGGTTTTTTAGGGTTTTCTGGGATTTTAAGGGGTTTTTAAAGTTTTCTAGGGTTTTTAGGGTTTTTTAGGATTTTCTAGGATTTTTAGGGTTTTAAAGGTTTTCTAGTGTTTTCTAGGATTTTTAGGGTTTTTTAAGATTTTCTAGGATTTAAAGTTTTTTAGGGTTTTTAAGGTTTTCTAGTGTTTTCTAGGATTTTTTACCGTTTTAGGGTTTTTTAGGGTTTTCTAAAAAATCATAAAAAACCCTAAAAATCATAAAAAACCGTAAAAAACCTTAAAAAAATAATAGAAAATACTAAAAACAGTAAAAACCCTAAAAAAACCTAAAAACCATAAGAAAATCCTAGAAAAACCTAAAAACCATAAAAACCCTAGAAAATCCAAAATACTCTAAAAACCATAGAAAATCCTAAAAAACAATAAAATCCCAATAAAACCCTAAAAAATCCTCAAAAACCTTTAAAAAACCCTAAAAAAAACCCTACAAAACCCTAAAAAATCTTAGAAATCCGAGAAAATCATAAAATCTCTAAAAAACCATATAAAATCCCTAAAAAATCCTAGAAAGCTGAAAACTCTAAAAAATTCTAGAAAACCCTAAAAATACTAGAAATCTATAAAAACCCTTAAAACCCTAGAAAACCCTAAAAAACCCTAAAAATCCATAAAAACCCTAAAAACCCCAAAAAAATCTAGAAAATCCATGAAAACCCTAAAAAACAGTAAAAATCCTAAAAAATCCTTAAAACTCAAAAAACTCCTAAAAACCCTAAAAATCCTAGAAAACCCTAAAAAACCGCAGATAACCCTAGAAAATCCTGAAAAATCCTAAAAACCCTAGAAAATAAAAAAACCCTAAAAACCTCAGAAAAACCTAAAAAACCCTAGAAAAATTCAAAAAACCCTACAAAATCCTAAAAACCCTAGAAAATCCTAAAAAATTCTAAAAACCCTAGAAAACCCGAAAAACCAAAGAAAATTCTAAAAAACTCGAGAAAACCTTAAAAAAAATCCTAAAAACCATAGAAAATCCTAAAATACCCTACAAAACCCTAAAAACCGAAAAAAACCCTAGAAAACCATAAAAACTGTGAAAATCCTAAAAACACCAAAAACCGTAAAAAACACTAAAAGCCCTAAAAAATCCTAGAAAACCAAAAAACTCTAAAAAACAAAAAAAGCCTAGAAAATCCTAAAAAACCCTAAAAACCCTAGAAAATCCTAAAAAATTCCTAAAAACCCTAGAAAACTCAAAAAAACCCTAAAACCCTAAAAAAATCCTAAAAAGCCTAAAAAACCCTAAAAACCCTAGAAAACTGTAATAAACCCTGAAAATCGTAGAAAACCCTAAAAAATTCTAAAAACATAAAAAACATAGAAAACCTAAAAAACCCCTAAAAACCCTAAAAACTCCTAAAAAGCCCTAGAAAATCATAGAAACCCTCGAAAATCCTAGAAAACCCAAAAATACCATAAAAACCCTAGAAAATCCTAAAAATCCTAGAAAACAATAAAAATCCTAGAATAAACCATAGAGAAGTCTAAAAATCCTAGAAGACCCTAAAAAACCCTAAAAACTCTGAAAAACCCTAGAAATCCTAGAAAACCAAAAAATACCTAAAAACCCTAGAAAATGGTAAAAACCCTAATAGCTCTACAAAACCCTAAAGTTTAGGAATTTTTAGGGTTTCTAGGTTTTCTAGGGCATTTTAGGGTTTCTATGATTTTCTAGAGTTTTTAAAGTTTTCTTTGGTTTTCTAGGATTTTAGGGTTTCTTAGAATTTTATAGGATTTTTAGTATCTTTTAGGGTTTCCTAGGGTTTTCATGGGTTTTTTGGGTTTTCAGCGTTTTTTATGGTTTTCTAGGGTTTTTTTATGGTTCTTATGATTTTTTAGGGTTTTCTAGAGTTTTTGGGGTTTTTATGGTTTTCTAGGATTTTTTATGATTTTCTAGGGTTTTTAGGGTTTTCTAGGATTTTTTACGGACTTCTAGGGTTTTTTAGTTTTTTTTAGGGTTTCTTAGGATTCTCTACGGTTTTTAGGAATTTTTTGGGGTCCTTTATGATTTTTTAGGGTTTTTTAGGGTGTTCAAGGTTTTTTTCGGATTGTCTAGGGATTTTTCAATTTTTTAGGGTTTTCTATTCTTTTTTAGGGTTTTTGAGGGTTTTCTATTCCTTTTTAGGATTTTATTTTTTTAGGAGTTTTTTGGGTTTTCTAGGATTTTTAGATTTTTAGGGTTTTTAGGATTTTCTTGGGTTTTCGGGTTTTTTTGGATTTTCTAAGGGTTTTTAGGATTTTCTAGTGTTTTTAGGGTTTTTTAGGGTTTTCTGGGATTTTAAGGAGTTTTTAAAGTTTTCTAGGGTTTTTACGGTATTTCTGGAACTTCTAGGGTTTTCTATGTTATTTATGGTGTTTTAGGGCTTTTTAGGGTTTTTAGGGTTTTTTAGGATTTTCTAGGATTTTTAGGATTTTAAAGGTTTTCTAGGATTTTTCGGATTTTTTAAGATTTGCAAGGGTTTTTAGAGTTTTTTAGGGTTTTTAAGGTTTTCTTGTGTTTTCTAGGATTTTTTACCGTTTTAGGGTTTTTAGGGTTTTCTAAAAAATCATAAAAAACCGTAAAAAACCTTAAAAAAATCATAGAAAATAATAAAAACAGTAAAAACCCTAAAAAAACCATAGAAAATCAATCCTAAAAAACAATAAAATCCCAATAAAACCCTAAAAAATCCTCAAAAACCTTTAAAAAAACCCTAAAAAAATCCTACAAAACCCTAAAAAATCTTAGAAATCCGAAAAAATCATAAAATCCCTAAAAAACCATAAAAAATCCCTAAAAAAATCCTAGAAAGCTAAAAACTCTAAAAAATTCTAGAAAACCCTAAAAATACTAGAAATCTATAAAAAACCCTTAAAACCCTAGAAAACCCTAAAAAACCCTAAAAATCCATAAAAACCCTAAAAACCCCAAAAAAATCTAGAAAATCCAAGAAAACCTTAAAAAACAGTAAAAATCCTAAAAACTCAAAAAGCTCCTAAAAACGCTAAAAATCCTAGAAAATCCTAAAAAACCGTAGATAACCTTAGAAAATCCTAAAAAATCCTAAAAACTCTAGAAAATAAAAAAACCCTGAAAGCCACAGAAAAACCTAAAAAACCCTAGAAAAATCCAAAAAACCCTACAAAATCCTAAAAACCATAGAAAACCCTAAAATATCCTACAAAACCCTAAAAACCGAAAAAAACCCTAGAAAACCCTAAAAACAGTAGAAAATCCTAAAAACACCAAAAAACTGTAAAAAACACAAAAAGCCCTAAAAAAACTCTAAAAAACCAAAAAGCCCTAAAAAATAAAAAAAGGCCTAGAAAATCCTAAAAAATCCTAAAAACGTTAGAAAATCCTAAAAAATTCCTAAAACCCTAGAAAACTCTAAAAAACCCTAAAAAATCCTAAGAAGCCTAAAAACCCTAGAAAACCGTAACAAACCCTGAAAATCGTAGAAAACCCTAAAAAACATAAAAAAAACATAGAAAACCCAAAAAAACCCCTAACAACCCTAAAAACTCCTAAAAAGCCCTAGAAAATCCTAGAAACCCTCGAAAATCCTAGAAAACCCTAAAATATCATAAAAACCCTAGAAAATCCTAAAAATCCTAGAAAACAATAAAAATCCTAGAATAAACCATAGAGAAGTCTAAAAATCCTAGAAGACCCTAAAAAACCCTAAAAACTCTGAAAAACCCTATAAATCCTAGAGAACCAAAAAAATACCTAAAAACCCTAGAAAACGGTAAAAATCCTAATAGCTCTACAAAACCCTAGAAAACCCTAACAACTCTAGAAAAATTATAAAGACTCTAAAAAGCCCTTGAAAACACTAAAAACCCTAAAGTTTAGGAATTTTTAGGGTTTCTAGGTTTTCTAGGGCCTTTTAGGGTTTCTATGGTTTTCTAGAGTTTTTAAAGTTTTCTAGGATTTTAGGGTTTCCTAGGGTTTTATAGGATTTTTAGTATCTTTTAGGGTTTCCTAGGGTTTTCATGGGTTTTTTTGGGTTTTCAGCGTTTTTTAGGGTTTTCTAGGTTTTTTATGGTTTCCTATGATTTTTTAGGGTTTTCTAGAGTTTTTGGGATTTTTATGGTTTTCTAGGATTTTTTATGATTTTCTTGGGTTTTTAGGGTTTTCTAGGATTTTTTACGGTTTTCTAGGGTTTTTTAGTTTTTTTAGGGTTTCTTATGATTCTCTACGGTTTTTAGGGATTTTTTGGGTTTTCTAGGATTTTTTGGGGTCCTTTATGATTTTTTAGGGTTTTTTAGGGTGTTCAAGCTTTTTTTCGGATTGTCTAGGGATTTTTCGTTTTTTTAGGGTTTTCTATTCTTTTTTTGGGTTTTTGAGGGTTTTCTATTCCTTTTTAGGCTTTTTATTTTTTGAGGAGTTTTTTTGGGTTTTCTAGGATTTTTTTATTTTTATGGTTTTTAGGGTTCTTTGGGTTTTTGGGTTTTTTTTTTTAGTTTTCTAAGGGTTTTCAGGATTTTCTAGTGGTTTTAGGGTTTTTTAGGGTTTTCTAGAATTTTAAGGGGTTTTTAAAGTTTTCTAGAGTTTTTACGGTATTTTAGGCACTTCTAGGGTTTTCTATGTTATTTAGGGTGTTTTAGGGTTTTTTTAGGGTTTTTAGGATTTTTTAGGATTTCTAGGATTTCTAGGATTTTTAAGGTTTTAAAGGTTTTCTAGGATTTTTCGGATCTTTTAAGATTTGCAAGGGTTTTTAGAGTTTTTTAGGGTTTTTAAGGTTTTCTAGTGTTTTTAGGATTTTCTAAGAAAAAACCCTAAAAATCATAAAAAACCGTAAAAAAGCTTAAAAAACCATAGAAAACGCTAAAAACAGTAAAACCCTACAAAAAACCTAAAAACCATAAGAAAATCCTAGAAAAACCTAAAAACCATAAAATCCCTAGAAAATCCAAAATACCCTAAAAACCATAGAAAATCCTAAAAAACAATAAAATCCCAATAAAACCCTAAAAAATCCTCAAAAATTAAAAAAAAAAACCCTAAAAAAACCCTACAAAACCCTAAAAAATCCTAGAAATCCGAGAAAATCATAAAATCCCTAAAAAACCATAAAAAATCCTAGAAACCTAAAAACTCTAAAAAATTCTAGAAATCCCTAAAATTACTAGAAATCCATAAAAAACCCTTAAAACCCTAGAAAACCCTAAAAAACCCTAAAAATCCATAAAAACCCTAAAATCCCCAAAAAAATCTAGAAAATCCAAGAAAACCTTAAAAAACAGTAAAGATCCTAAAAAATCCTAAAAACTCAAAAAGCTCCTAAAAACGCTAAAAATCCTAGAAAATCCTAAAAAACCGTAGATAACCTTAGAAAATCCTAAAAAATCCTAAAAACTCTAGAAAATTAAAAAACCCTGAAAACCACAGAAAAACCTAAAAAATCCTAGAAAAATCCAAAAAACCCTACAAAATCCAAATAAACCATAGAAAACCCTTAAAAATTCTAAAAACCCTAAAAACCAAAGAAAATTCTAAAATACCTCTAGAAAGCCTTAAAAAATCCTAAAAACCATAGAAAACCCTAAAATACCCTACAAAACCCTAAAAACCGAAAAAAAACCCTAGAAAACCCTAAAAACAGTAGAAAATCCTAAAAACTCCAAAAAACTGTAAAAAACACAAAAAGCCCTATAAAAACCCTAAAAAACCAAAAAGCCCTAAAAAATAAAAAAAAGGCCTAGAAAATCCTAAAAAATCCCAAAAACGTTAGAAAATTCAAAAAATTCCTAAACCCTAGAAAACTCTAAAATACCCTAAAAAATCCTAAAAAGGCTAAAAACCCTAGAAAACCGTAATAAACCCTGAAAATCGTAGAAAACCCTAAAAAACGTAAAAAAACATAGAAAACCCAAAAAAACCCCTAAAAACCCTAAAAACTCCTAAAAAGCCCTAGAAAATCCTAGAAACCCTCGAAAATCCTAGAAAACCCTAAAATATCATAAAAACCCTAGAAAATCCTAAAAATCCTAGAAAACAATAAAAATCCTAGAATAAACCATAGAGAAGTCTAAAAATCCTAGAAGACCCTAAAAAACCCTAAAAACTCTGAAAAACCCTATAAATCCTAGAGAACCAAAAAAATACCTAAAAACCCTAGAAAACGGTAAAAACCCTAATAGCTCTACAAAACCCTGAAAACCCTAACAACTCTAGAAAAATCATAAAGACTCTAAAAAGCCCTTGAAAACCCTAAAAACCCAAAATTTAGGAATTTTAAGGGTTTCTAGGTTTTCTAGGGCCTTTTAGGGTTTCTATGGTTTTCTAAAGTTTTTAAAGTTTTCTTTGGTTTTCTAGGATTTTAGGGTTTCCTAGGGTTTTATAGGATTTTTAGTATCTTTTATGGTTTCCTAGGGTTTTCATGAGTTTTTTGGGTTTTCAGCGTTTTTTAGGGTTTTCTAGGTTTTTTATGATTTCTTATGATTTTTTAGGGTTTTCTAGAGTTTTTGGAATTTTTATGGTTTTCTAGGATTTTTTATGATTTTCTTGGGTTTTTAGGGTTTTCTAGGATTTTTTACGGTTTTCTAGGGTTTTTTTAGTTTTTTTTAGGGTTTCTTAGGATTCTCTACGGTTTTTAGGGATTTTTTTGGGTTTTCTAGGATTTTTTGGGGTCCTTTATGATTTTTTAGGGTTTTTTAGGGTGTTCAAGCTTTTTTCGGATTGTCTAGGGATTTTTCGTTTTTTTAGGGTTTTCTATTCTTTTTTAGGGTTTTTGAGGGTTTTCTATTCCTTTTTAGGCTTTTTATTTTTTGAGGAGTTTTTTTGGGTTTTCTAGGATTTTTTGATTTTTATGGTTTTTAGGGTTTTTAGGGTTTTTGGGTTTTTTTTAGTTTTCTAAGGGTTTTTAGGATTTTCTAGTGGTTTTAGGGTTTTTTAGGGTTTTCTAGAATTTTAAGGGGTTTTTAAAGTTTTCTAGAGTTTGTACGGTATTTTAGGAACTTCTAGGGTTTTCTATGTTATTTAGGGTGTTTTAGGGTTTTTTTAGGGTTTTTAGGATTTTTTAGGATTTCTAGGATTTTTAAGGTTTTAAAGGTTTTCTAGGATTTTTCGGATCTTTTAAGATTTGCAAGGGTTTTTAGAGTTTTTTAGGGTTTTTAAGGTTTTCTAGTGTTTTTAGGGTTTTAGTGTTTTTAGGGTTTTCTAAGAAAATCATAGAAAACCCTAAAAATCATAAAAAACCGTAAAAAACCTTAAAAAACCATAGAAAACGCTAAAAACAGTAAAACCCTGAAAAAAACCTAAAAACCATAAGAAAATCCTAGAAAAACCTAAAAACCATAAAATCCCTAGAAAATCCAAAATACCCTAAAAACCATAGAAAATCCTAAAAAAAATAAAATCCCAATAAAACCCTAAAAAATCCTCAAAAATTAAAAAAAAACCATAAAAAAACCCTACAAAACCCTAAAAAATCCTAGAAATTCGAGAAAATCATAAAATCCCTAAAAAACCATAAAAAATCCCTAAAAAATCCTAGAAACCTAAAAACTCTAAAAAATTCTAGAAATCCCTAAAAATACTAGAAATCCATAAAAAACCCTTAAAACCCTAGAAAACCCTAAAAAACCCTAAAAATCCATAAAAACCCTAAAAACCCCAAAAAAATCTAGAAAATCCAAGAAAACCTTAAAAAACAGTAAAAATCCTAAAAAATCCTAAAAACTCAAAAAGCTCCTAAAAACGCTAAAAATACTAGAAAATCCTAAAAAACCGTAGATAACCCTAGAAAATCCTAAAAAATCCTAAAAACTTTAGAAAATAAAAAAACCCTGAAAACCACAGAAAAACCTAAAAAACCTAGAAAATCCAACAAACCCTACAAAATCCTAAAAATACTAGAAAACCCTAAAAAATTCTAAAAACCCTAAAAAATCCTAAAAAAATTCGTAAAAACCCTAGAAAACTCTAAAAAACCCTAAAACCCTAAAAAATCCTAAAAAGCCTAAAAAACCCTGGAAAACCGTAATAAACCCTGAAAATCATAGAAAACCCTAAAAAACCCTAAAAAACGTAAAAAACATAGAAAACCCAAAAAACTCCTAAAAATCCTAAAAACTCCTAAAAAGCCGTAGAAAATCATAGAAACCCTCGAAAATCCTAGGAAACCCTAAAATACCATAAAAACCCTAGAAAATCCTAAAAATCCTAGAAAACAATAAAAATCCTAGAATAAACCATAGAGAAGTCTAAAAATCACAGAAGACCCTAAAAAACCCTAAAAACTCTGAAAAACTCTAGAAATCTTAGAAAACCCAAAAAATACCTAAAAACCCCAGAAAACGGTAAAAACCCTAATAGGTCTTCAAAACCCTAGAAAACCCTAACAACTCTAGAAAAATCATAAAGACTCTAAAAAGCCCTTGAAAACCCTAAAAACACTAAAGTTTAGGAATTTTTAGGGTTTCTAGGTTTTCTAGGGCCTTTTAGGGTTTCTTAGGGTTTTATAGGATTTTTAGTATCTTTTAGGGTTTCCTAGGGTTTTAATGGGTTTTTTTGGGTTTTCAGCATTTTTTAGGGTTTTCTAGGGTTTTTTTATGGTTCTTATGATTTTTTAGGGTTTTCTAGGATTTTTTACGATTTTCTAGTGTTTTTTAGTTTTTTTTAGGGTTTCTTAGGATTCTCTACGGTTTTTAGGGATTTTTTGGGTTTTCTAGGATTTTTTGGGGTCCTTTATGATTTTTTAGGGTTTTTTAGGGTGTTCAAGGTTTTTTCGGATTGTCTAGGGATTTTTCAATTTTTTAGGGTTTTCTATTCTTTTTTAGGGTTTTTGAGGGTTTTCTATTCCTTTTTAGGATTTTATTTTTTTAGGAGTTTTTTTGGGTTTTCTAGGATTTTTAGATTTTTATGGTTTTTAGGATTTTTTTGGGTTTTCGGGTTTTTTTTGGGTTTTCTAAGGGTTTTTAGGATTTTCTAGTGTTTTTAGGGTTTTTTAGGGTTTTCTAGGATTTTAATGGGTTTTTAAAGTTTTCTAGGGTTTTTACGGTATTTCTGGAACTTCTAGGGTTCTCTATGTTATTTAGGGTGTTTTAGGGTTTTTTAGGATTTGTAGGGTTTTTTAGGATTCTCTAGGATTTTTATGGTTTTAAAGGTTTTCTAGGATTTTTCGGATTTTTTAAGATTTGCAAGGGTTTTTAGAGCTTTTTAGGGTTTTTAAGGTTTTCTAGTGTTTTTAGGGTTTTCTAGGATTTTTTACTGTTTTAGGGTTTTTAGGGTTTTCTAAAAAATCATAGAAAACCCTAAAAATCATAAAAAACCGTAAAAAACCTTAAAATAACCATAGAAAACACTAAAAACAATAAAAACCCTAAAAAAAGTCTAGAAATCTAAAAACTCTAAAAAATTCTATAAAACCCTAAAAATACTAGAAATCTATAAATAAAACCCTAAAAAGACTAGAAATCTATAAAAAAAACCCTTAAAACCCTAGAAAACCCTAAAAAACCCTAAAGATCCATAAAAACCCTAAAAACCCCAAAAAAATCTAGAAAATACAAGAAAACCCTAAAAAACAGAAAAAATCCTAAAAAATCCTAAAAACTCAAAAAGCTCCTAAATACCCTAAAAATCCTAGAAAACCCTAAAAAACCGTAGATAACCCTAGAAAATCCTGAAAAATCCTAAAAACCCTAGAAAATAAAAAAATCGTAAAAACCTCAGAAAAACCTAAAAAACCCTAGAAAAATCCAAAAAACCTTACAATATCCTAAAAACCCTAGAAAATCCTAAAAACCAAAGAAAATTCTAAAAAACCTCTAGAAAACCTTAAAAAATCCTAAAAAGCATAGAAAATCCTAAAATACCCTACAAAACCCTAAAAACCGAAAAAAATACTAGAAAACCCTAAAAACTATAGAAAATCCTAAAAACATCAAAAAACCGTAAAAAACACTAAAAGCCCTAAAAAACCCTAGAAAACCAAAAACCCTAAAAAACAAAAAAAAAACCTAGAAAATCCTAAAAATCCAAAAAACCCTAGAAAATCCTAAAAAAATTCCTAAAAACCCTAGAAAACTCTAAAAAACCCTAAAACCCTAAAAAAAATCCTAAAAAGCCTAAAAAACCCTAAAAACTCTAGAAAACCGTAATAAACCCTGAAAATCGTAGAAAACCCTAAAAACCATAAAAAACATAAAAAACATAGAAAACCCAAAAAACCCCTAAAAATCCTAAAAACTCCTAAAAAGCCCTAGAAAATCATAGAAACCCTCGAAAATCCTAGAAAACCCTAAAATACCATAAAAATCCTCGAAAATCCTAAAAATCCTAGAAAACAATAAAAATCCTAGAAAAAACCATAGAGAAGTTTAAAAATCCGAGAAGACCCTAAAAAACCCTAAAAACTCTGAAAAACCCTAGAAATCCTAGAAAACCAAAAAATACCTAAAAACCCTAGAAAATGGTAAAAAACCTAATAGCTCTACAAAACCCTAGAAAATCCTAACAACTCTAGAAAAATCATAAAGACTCTAAAAAGCCCTTGAAAACCCTAAAGTTTAGGAATTTTTAGGGTTTCTAGGTTTTCTAGGGCATTTTAGGGTTTCTATGGTTTTCTAGAGTTTTTAAAGTTTTCTTTGGTTTTCTAGGATTTTAGGGTTTCTTAGAATTTTATAGGATTTTTGGTATCGTTTAGGGTTTCCTAGGGTTTTCATGGGTTTTTTGGGTTTTCAGCGTTTTTTATGGTTTTCTAGGATTTTTTATGGTTCTTATGATTTTTTAGGGTTTTCTAGAGTTTTTGGGGTTTTTATGGTTTTCTAGGATTTTTTATGATTTTCTAGGGTTTTTAGGGTTTTCTAGGATTTTTTACGGTCTTCTAGGGTTTTTTAGTTTTTTTTTAGGGTTTCTTAGGATTCTCTACGGTTTTTAGGGATTTTTTGGGTTTTCTAGGATTTTTTGGGGTCCTTTATGATTTTTTAGGGTTTTTTAGGGTGTTCAAGGTTTTTTCGGATTGTCTAGGGATTTTTCAATTTTTTAGGGTTTTCTATTATTTTTTAGGGTTTTTGAGGGTTTTCTATTCCTTTTTAGGGTTTTTATTTTTTTAGGAGTTTTTTTGGGTTTTCTAGGATTTTTAGATTTTTATGGTTTTTAGGATTTTCTTGGGTTTTCGGGTTTTTTTGGGTTTTCTAAGGGTTTTTAGGATTTTCTAGTGTTTTTAGGATTTTTTAGGGTTTTCTGGGATTTTAAGGAGTTTTTAAAGTTTTCTAGGGTTTTTACGGTATTTCTGAAACTTCTAGGGTTTTCTATGTTATTTAGGGTGTTTTAGGGCTTTTTAGGGTTTTTAGGGTTTTTTAGGATTTTCTAGGATTTTTAGGGTTTTAAAGGTTTTCTAGGATTTTTCGGATTTTTTAAGATTTGCAAGGGTTTTTAGAGTTTTTTAGGGTTTTTAACGTTTTCTAGGATTTTTTTACCATTTTAGGGTTTTTAGGGTTTTCTTAAAAATCATAAAAAACCCTAAAAATCATAAAAAACCGTAAAAAACCTTAAAAAATCATAGAAAATACTAAAAACAGTAAAAACCCTAAAAAAAACCTAAAAACCATAAGAAAATCCTAGAAAAACCTAAAAACCATAAAAACCCTAGAAAATCCAAAATACTCTAAAAACCATAGAAAATCCTAAAAAACAATAAAATCCCAATAAAACCCTAAAAAATCCTCAAAAACCTTTAAAAAACCCTAAAAAAACCCTACAAAACCCTAAAAAATCTTAGAAATCCGAGAAAATCATAAAATCTCTAAAAAACCATAAAAAATCCCTAAAAAAATCCTAGAAAGCTGAAAACTCTAAAAAATTCTAGAAAACCCTAAAAATACTAGAAATCTATAAAAAACCCTTAAAACCCTAAAAAACCCTAAAAAACCCTAAAAATCCATAAAAACCCTAAAAACCTCAAAAAAATCTAGAAAATCCAAGAAAACCCTAAAAAACAGTAAAAATCCTAAAAAATCCTTAAAACTCAAAAACTCCTAAAAACCCTAAAAATCCTAGAAAACCCTAAAAAACCGTAGATAACCCTAGAAAATCCTGAAAAATCCTAAAAACCCTAGAAAATAAAAAAACCGTAAAAACCTCAGAAAATCCTAAAAAACCCTAAAAAATTCAAAAAACCCTACAAAATCCTAAAAACCCTAGAAAACCCTAAAAAATTCTAAAAACCCTAGAAAACCCTAAAATCCAAAGAAAATTCTAAAAAACTTCAAGAAAACCTTAAAAAAACCTAAAAACCATAGAAAATCCTAAAATACCCTACAAAACCCTAAAAACCGAAAAAAAATCCTAGAAAACCCTAAAAACTGTAGAAAATCCTAAAAACACCAAAAACCGTAAAAAACACTAAAAGCCCTAAAAAATCCTAGAAAACCAAAAAACCCTAAAAAACAAAAAAAAAGCCTAGAAAATCCTAAAAAACTCTAAAAACCCTAGAAAATCCTAAAAAAATTCCTAAAAACCCTTGAAAACTCAAAAAAACCCTAAAACCCTAAAAAAAATCCTAAAAAGCCCTAAAAACCCTAGAAAACCGTAATAAACCCTGAAAATCGTAGAAAACCCTAAAAAATTCTAAAAACATAAAAAACATAGAAAACCCAAAAAACCCCTAAAAACCCTAAAAACTCCTAAAAAGCCCTAGAAAATCATAGAAACCCTCGAAAATTCTAGAAAACCCTAAAATACCATAAAAACCCTAGAAAATCCTAAAAATCCTAGAAAACAATAAAAATCCTAGAATAAACCATAGAGAAGTCTAAAAATCCTAGAAGACCCTAAAAACCCTAAAAACTCTGAAAAACCCTAGAAATCCTAGAAAACCAAAAAATACCTAAAAACCCTAGAAAATGGTAAAAACCCTAATAGCTCTACAAAACCCTAGAAAACCCTAACAACTCTAGAAAAATCATAAAGACTCTAAAAAGCCCTTGAAAACCCTAAAAACCCTAAAGTTTAGGAATTTTTAGGGTTTCTAGGTTTTCTAGGGCATTTTAGGGTTTCTATGGTTTTCTAGAGTTTTTAAAGTTTTCTTTGGTTTTCTAGGATTTTAGGGTTTCTTAGAATTTTATAGGATTTTTAGTATCTTTTAGGGTTTCCTAGGGTTTTCATGGGTTTTTTGGGTTTTCAGCGTTTTTTATGGTTTTCTAGGGTTTTTTATGGTTCTTATGATTTTTTAGGGTTTTCTAGAGTTTTTGGGGTTTTTATGGTTTTCTAGGATTTTTTATGATTTTCTTGGGTTTTCGGGTTTTTTAGAGTTTTTTAGGGTTTTTAAGGTTTTCTAGTGTTTTCTAGGATTTTTTAC
The DNA here is from genome assembly GCF_003086295.3 of Arachis hypogaea. NCBI lineage: Eukaryota > Viridiplantae > Streptophyta > Magnoliopsida > Fabales > Fabaceae > Arachis > Arachis hypogaea. Next base: position 32,840 of record NW_027255456.1, on the reverse strand, counting down.
CGTTTTAGGGTTTTTAGGGTTTTCTAAAAAATCATAAAAAACCCTAAAAATCATAAAAAACCGTAAAAAACCTTAAAAAAATCATAGAAAATACTAAAAACAGTAAAAACCCTAAAAAAACTTAAAAACTATAAGAAAATCCTAGAAAAACCTAAAAACCATAAAACCCTAGAAAATCCAAAATACTCTAAAAACCATAGAAAATCAATCCTAAAAAACAATAAAATCCCAATAAAACCCTAAAAAATCCTCAAAAACCTTTAAAAAATCCTACAAAACCCTAAAAAATCTTAGAAATCCGAAAAAATCATAAAATCCCTAAAAAATCATAAAAAATCCCTAAAAAAATCCTAGAAAGCTGAAAACTCTAAAAAATTCTAGAAAACCCTAAAAATACTAGAAATCTATAAAAAACCCTAGAAAACCCTAAAAAACCCTAAAAAACAGTAAAAATCCTAAAAAATCCTTAAAACTAAAAAAGCTCCTAAAAACCCTAAAAATCCTAGAAAACCCTAAAAAACCGTAGATAACCTAGAAAATCCTGAAAAATCCTAAGAACCCTAGAAAATAAAAAAAATCCTAAAAACCTCAGAAAAACCTAAAAAACCCTAGAAAAATTCAAAAAACCCTACAAAATCCTAAAAAACCTAGAAAACCCTAAAAAATTCTAAAAACCCTAGAAAACCCTAAAAACCAAAGAAAATTCTAAAAAACCTCAAGAAAACCTTAAAAAAATCCTAAAAACCATAGAAAATCCTAAAATACCCTACAAAACCCGAAAAACCGAAAAAAAACCCTAGAAAACCCTAAAAACTGTAGAAAATCCTAAAAACACCAAAAACCGTAAAAAACACTACAAGCCCTAAAAAATCCTAGAAAACCAAAAAACCCTAAAAAACAAAAAAAAAAGCCTAGAAAATCCTAAAAAACCCTAAAAACCCTAGAAAATCCTAAAAAATTCCTAAAAACCCTAGAAAACTCAAAAAAACCCTAAAACCCTAAAAAAATCCTAAAAAGCCTAAAAAACCCTAAAAACCCTAGAAAACCGTAATAAACCCTGAAAATCGTAGAAAACCCTAAAAAATCCTAAAAACATAAAAAACATAGAAAACCCAAAAAACCCCTAAAAACCCTAAAAACTCCTAAAAAGCCCTAGAAAATCATAGAAACCCTCGAAAATCCTAGAAAACCCTAAAATACCATAAAAACCCTAGAAAATCCTAAAAATCCTAGAAAACAATAAAAATCCTAGAATAAACCATAGAGAAGTCTAAAAATCCTAGAAGACCCTAAAATACCCTAAAAACTCTGAAAAACCCTAGAAATCCTAGAAAACCATAAAATACCTAAAAACCCTAGAAAATGGTAAAAACCCTAATAGTTCTACAAAACCCTAGAAAACCCTAACAACTCTAGAAAAATCATAAAGACTCTAAAAAGCCCTTGAAAACCCTAAAAACTCTAAAGTTTAGGAATTTTTAGGGTTTCTAGGTTTTCTAGGGCATTTTAGGGTTTCTATGGTTTTCTAGAGTTTTTAAAGTTTTCTTTGGTTTTCTAGGATTTTAGGGTTTCTTAGAATTTTATAGGATTTTTAGTATCTTTTAGGGTTTCCTAGGGTTTTCATGGGTTTTTTGGGTTTTCAGCGTTTTTTATGGTTTTCTAGGGTTTTTTATGGTTCTTATGATTTTTTAGGGTTTTCTAGAGTTTTTGGGGTTTTTATGGTTTTCTAGGATTTTTTATGATTTTCTAGGGTTTTTAGGGTTTTCTAGGATTTTTTACGGTCTTCTAGGGTTTTTAAGTTTTTTTTAGGGTTTCTTAGGATTCTCTACGGTTTTTAGGGATTTTTTTGGGTTTTCTAGGATTTTTTGCGGTCCTTTATGATTTTTTAGGGTTTTTTAGGGTGTTCAAGGTTTTTTCAAATTGTCTAGGGATTTTTCAATTTTTTAGGGTTTTCTATTCCTTTTTAGGGTTTTTATTTTTTAGGAGTTTTTTTGGGTTTTCTAGGATTTTTAGATTTTTATGGTTTTTAGGATTTTCTTGGGTTTTCGTGTTTTTTTTTGGGTTTTCTAAGAGTTTTTAGGATTTTCTAGTGTTTTTAGGGTTTTTTAGGGTTTTCTAGGATTTTAAGGGGTTTTTAAAGTTTTCTAGGGTTTTTACGGTATTTCTGGAACTTCTAGGGTTTTCTATGTTATTTAGGGTGTTTTAGGGCTGTTTAGGGTTTTTAGGGTTTTTAGGATTTTCTAGGATTTTTAGGGTTTAAAAGGTTTTCTAGGATTTTTCGGATTTTTTAAGATTTGCAAGGGTTTTTAGAGTTTTTTAGGGTTTTTAAGGTTTTCTAGTGTTTTCTAGGATTTTTTACCGTTTTAGGGTTTTTAGGGTTTTCTAAAAAATCATAAAAAACCCTAAAAATCATAAAAAACCGTAAAAAACCTTAAAAAAATCATAGAAAATACTAAAAACAGTAAAAACCCTAAAAAAACCTAAAAACTATAAGAAAATCCTAGAAAAACCTAAAAACCATAAAACCCTAGAAAATCCAAAATACTCTAAAAACCATAGAAAATCAATCCTAAAAAACAATAAAATCCCAATAAAACCCTAAAAAATCCTGAAAAACCTTTAAAAAACCCTAAAAAAATCCTACAAAACCCTAAAAAATCTTAGAAATCCGAGAAAATCATAAAATCCCTAAAAAACCATAAAAAATCCCTAAAAAAATCCTAGAAAGCTGAAAACTCTAAAAAATTCTAGAAAATCCTAAAAATACTAGAAATCTATAAAAAAAACCCTTAAAACCCTAGAAAACCCTAAAAACCCTAAAAATCCATAAAAATCCTAAAAACCCCAAAAAAATCTAAAAAATCTAAGAAAACCCTAAAAAACAGTAAAAATCCTAAAAAAATCCTTAAAACTCAAAAGCTCCTAAAAACCCTAAAATCCTAGAAAACCCTAAAAACCCGTAGATAACCCTAGAAAATCCTGAAAAATCCTAAGAACCCTAGAAAATAAAAAATCCTAAAAACCTCAGAAAAACCTAAAAAACCCTAGAAAAATTCAAAAACCCTACAAAATCCTAAAAACCCTAGAAAACCCTAAAAAATTCTAAAAACCCTAGAAAACCCTAAAAACCAAAGAAAATTCTAAAAAACCTCAAGAAAACCTTAAAAAATCCTAAAAATCATAGAAAATCCTAAAATACCCTACAAAACCCTAAAAACCGAAATAAAACCCTAGAAAACCCTAAAAACTGTAGAAAATCCTAAAAACACCAAAAACCGTAAAAAACACTAAAAGCCCTAAAAAATCCTAGAAAACCAAAAAACCCTAAAAACAAAAAAAAGCCTAGAAAATCCTAAAAAACCCTAAAAACCCTAGAAAATGCTAAAAAATTCCTAAAAACCCTAGAAAACTCAAAAAACCCTAAAACCCTAAAAACCCTATAAAACCGTAATAAACCCTGAAAATCGTAGAAAACCCTAAAAATCCTAGAAACATAAAAAACATAGAAAACCCAAAAAACCCCTAAAAACCCTAAAAACTCCTAAAAAGCCCTAGAAAATCATAGAAACCCTCGAAAATCCTAGAAAATCCTAAAATACCATAAAAACCCTAGAAAATCCTAAAAATCCTAGAAAACAATAAAAATCCTAGAATAAACCATAGAGAAGTCTAAAAATCCTAGAAGACCCTAAAAAACCCTAAAAACTCTGAAAAACCTTAGAAATCCTAGAAAACCCAAAAAATACCTGAAAACCCTAGAAAATGGTAAAAACCCTAATAGCTCTACAAAACCCTAGAAAACCCTAACAACTCTAGAAAAATCATAAAGACTCTAAAAAGCCCTTGAAAACCCTAAAAACTCTAAAGTTTAGGAATTTTTAGGGTTTCTAGGTTTTCTAGGGCATTTTAGGGTTTCTATGGTTTTCTAGAGTTTTTAAAGTTTTCTTTGGTTTTCTAGGATTTTAGGGTTTCTTAGAATTTTATAGGATTTTTAGTATCTTTTAGGGTTTCCTAGGGTTTTCATGGGTTTTTTGGGTTTTCAGCGTTTTTTATGGTTTTCTAGGGTTTTTTATGGTTCTTATGATTTTTTAGGGTTTTCTAGAGTTTTTGGGGTTTTTATGGTTTTCTAGGATTTTTTATGATTTTCTAGGGTTTTTAGGGTTTTCTAGGATTTTTTACGGTCTTCTAGGGTTTTTAAGTTTTTTTTAGGGTTTCTTAGGATTCTCTACGGTTTTTAGGGATTTTTTTGGGTTTTCTAGGATTTTTTGCGGTCCTTTATGATTTTTTAGGGTTTTTTAGGGTGTTCAAGGTTTTTTCAAATTGTCTAGGGATTTTTCAATTTTTTAGGGTTTTCTATTCCTTTTTAGGGTTTTTATTTTTTAGGAGTTTTTTTGGGTTTTCTAGGATTTTTAGATTTTTATGGTTTTTAGGATTTTCTTGGGTTTTCGTGTTTTTTTTTGGGTTTTCTAAGAGTTTTTAGGATTTTCTAGTGTTTTTAGGGTTTTTTAGGGTTTTCTAGGATTTTAAGGGGTTTTTAAAGTTTTCTAGGGTTTTTACGGTATTTCTGGAACTTCTAGGGTTTTCTATGTTATTTAGGGTGTTTTAGGGCTGTTTAGGGTTTTTAGGGTTTTTAGGATTTTCTAGGATTTTTAGGGTTTAAAAGGTTTTCTAGGATTTTTCGGATTTTTTAAGATTTGCAAGGGTTTTTAGAGTTTTTTAGGGTTTTTAAGGTTTTCTAGTGTTTTCTAGGATTTTTTACCGTTTTAGGGTTTTTAGGGTTTTCTAAAAAATCATAAAAAACCCTAAAAATCATAAAAAACCGTAAAAAACCTTAAAAAAATCATAGAAAATACTAAAAACAGTAAAAACCCTAAAAAAACCTAAAAACTATAAGAAAATCCTAGAAAAACCTAAAAACCATAAAACCCTAGAAAATCCAAAATACTCTAAAAACCATAGAAAATCAATCCTAAAAAACAATAAAATCCCAATAAAACCCTAAAAAATCCTGAAAAACCTTTAAAAAACCCTAAAAAAATCCTACAAAACCCTAAAAAATCTTAGAAATCCGAGAAAATCATAAAATCCCTAAAAAACCATAAAAAATCCCTAAAAAAATCCTAGAAAGCTGAAAACTCTAAAAAATTCTAGAAAATCCTAAAAATACTAGAAATCTATAAAAAAAACCCTTAAAACCCTAGAAAACCCTAAAAACCCTAAAAATCCATAAAAATCCTAAAAACCCCAAAAAAATCTAAAAAATCTAAGAAAACCCTAAAAAACAGTAAAAATCCTAAAAAAATCCTTAAAACTCAAAAAGCTCCTAAAAACCCTAAAATCCTAGAAAACCCTAAAAACCCGTAGATAACCCTAGAAAATCCTGAAAAATCCTAAGAACCCTAGAAAATAAAAAATCCTAAAAACCTCAGAAAAACCTAAAAAACCCTAGAAAAATTCAAAAACCCTACAAAATCCTAAAAACCCTAGAAAACCCTAAAAAATTCTAAAAACCCTAGAAAACCCTAAAAACCAAAGAAAATTCTAAAAAACCTCAAGAAAACCTTAAAAAAATCCTAAAAATCATAGAAAATCCTAAAATACCCTACAAAACCCTAAAAACCGAAATAAAACCCTAGAAAACCCTAAAAACTGTAGAAAATCCTAAAAACACCAAAAACCGTAAAAAACACTAAAAGCCCTAAAAAATCCTAGAAAACCAAAAAACCCTAAAAAACAAAAAAAGCCTAGAAAATCCTAAAAAACCCTAAAAACCCTAGAAAATGCTAAAAAATTCCTAAAAACCCTAGAAAACTCAAAAAACCCTAAAACCCTAAAAACCCTATAAAACCGTAATAAACCCTGAAAATCGTAGAAAACCCTAAAAAATCCTAGAAACATAAAAAACATAGAAAACCCAAAAAACCCCTAAAAACCCTAAAAACTCCTAAAAAGCCCTAGAAAATCATAGAAACCCTCGAAAATCCTAGAAAATCCTAAAATACCATAAAAACCCTAGAAAATCCTAAAAATCCTAGAAAACAATAAAAATCCTAGAATAAACCATAGAGAAGTCTAAAAATCCTAGAAGACCCTAAAAAACCCTAAAAACTCTGAAAAACCTTAGAAATCCTAGAAAACCCAAAAAATACCTGAAAACCCTAGAAAATGGTAAAAACCCTAATAGCTCTACAAAACCCTAGAAAACCCTAACAACTCTAGAAAAATCATAAAGACTCTAAAAAGCCCTTGAAAACCCTAAAAACCCTAAAGTTTAGGAATTTTTAGGGTTTCTAGGTTTTCTAGGATTTTTTTTAGGATTTCTTTTCTTTTTTAAGTTTTTTCCGTTTTTTCTATGATTTTTTAGGGTTTTCTAGGATTTTTTAGGATTATTAGGGTTTTTAAGATTTTCTGCGGTTTTTATGGGTTTTTTGGGTTTTCTAGAACCCTAAAAACCCTAAAAAACCTTAAAACCCTTGAGAATCCTAAAAAATCTTAGAGAACCTTAAAACACCCTAAAAATCATAGAAAACCCTTAAAAACCCTAAAAAAAACTATAGAAAACACTAAAAAATAGTAAAAACCCTTAAAAAACCTAAAAACCATAAGAAACCCTAGAAAACCATAAAAAACCATAGAAAACCCTAGAAAAAGCTAAGAATCATAAAAACCCTAGAAAACCCAAAAATTCCTAAAAACCCAAGAAAATCTTAAAAAACTATAAAATCCCTATAAAACTGTAAAAAAATCCTCAAAAATCTTAAAAAAAACCCTAAAAACCCTACAACACCCTAAAAAACCCTAGAAATTCGAGAAAATCTAAAAATCCTTAAAAAACAAAAAAAATCCTAAAAAAAATCCTAAAAATCCTGAAAAACCTTAAAAATTCTAGAAAACTCTAAAAAAGCCCTAAAAATCATAAAAAAACCCTAAAAAACACTAGAAAATCGTGAAAACCCTTAAAACCCTAAAAAACCCTAAAAACCCATAAAAACCCTAAAACCCCCAAAAAAAACCTAGAAATGTCTAGAAAATCCTAAACAACAGTAAAATGCCTAAAAAATCCTAAAAACTAAAAAAACTCCTAAAACCTTAGAAAACCCTAAAAACTCGAGAAAAACATAAAGACCCTAAAAAGCCCCTGAAAACCCTAAAAACCCTAAAATCCATAGAAAATCCTAGAAAATTTTAGGTTTTTTAGGGTTTCCTGGGGTTTTAGGGTTTTTAGGGTTTTCTAGAGCCTTTTAGCGTTTATATGGTTTTCTAGAGTTTTTAAAGTTTTCTCTGGTTTTCTATGATTTTTAGGATTTTTTAGGGTTTTATAGGATTTTTAGTATCTTTTAGGGTTTCCTAGGGTTTTCATGGGTTTTTTGGGTTTTCAGCATTTTTTAGGTTTTTCTATGGCTTTTTATGGTTCTTATGATTTTTTAGGGTTTTCTAGAGTTTTTAGGGTTTTATGGTTTTCTAGGGTTTTTAGGATTTTCTAGGATTTTTTACGGTTTTCTAGAGTTTTTAGAATTTTCTAGGGACTTTTAGTTTTTTTTATGGTTTTTTAGGATTCTCTAGGGGTTTTAGGGTTTTATTGGGTTTTCTAGGATTTTTTGGGGTCCTTTATGATTTTCTAGGGTTTTTTAGGGTGTTCAAGGTTTTTTCGGATTGTCTAGGGATTTTTCAGTTTTTTAGGGTTTTCTTTTCTTTTTTAGGTTTTTTTAGGATTTTCTATTCCTTTTTAGGGTTTTTTAGAGTTTTTATATTTCTAGGGGTTTTTTGGGTTTTCTAGGATTTTTAGATTTTTTATGGTTTTTAGGGTTTTCTAGGGTTTTTGGGTTTTTTTGGGGTTTTTAGGTTTTTCTAGGATTTTTTTGGGTTTTTTAGTGTTTTCTAGGAGTTTTAGGGGTTTTTAAAGTTTTCTACGGTTTTTACGGTATTTTAGGGATTTCTAGGGTTTTCTATGTTATTAAGGGTGTTTTAGGATTTTCTAGGGTTTTTAGGATTTTCTAGGATTTTTAGGATTTTTTAAGATTTTCTATAATTTTTCGGGTTTTTTAAGGTTTGCAAGGGCTTTTAGGGTTTTCTAGGGTTTTTAAGGTTTTCTAGGGAGTTTAGGGTTTTCTAGGTTTTTATGGATTTTTTGGGTTTTCTGTAGTTTTTAGGGTTGTTTAGGTTTTTTAGGGTTTTTAGGGTTTTCTAGCGTTTTTAAGGGTTTTTAGGGTTTTTGGGATTTTTTAGGGTTTTTAGAAATTTTTTCGGATTTTCTAGAGTTTTTTAGGGTTTTCGAGGGTTTTTAGGGTTTTGGGGGTTTTTAGGTTTTTCTAGGGTTTTTAGGGTTTTCTAAGGTTTCTAGGATTTTTTATGGTTTTCTAGGGTTTTTAGGGTTTTCTAGGGTTTTTTGGGATTTTGGGGGATTTTGGGGTTATTTAGGTTTTCCAAGGTTTTTTTTGGCTTTTCTAAGGTTAAGGGGTTTTAGGATTTTTTAGGATTTTTCAGATTTTTTTTGTGTTTTCTAGGGTTTTTAGGGTTTTTTTTTTGTTTTTAGGATTTTTTAGAGTTTTCTAGGTTTTTTAGGGTTTTTAGGGTTTTCTAGACTTTTTAGGGTTTTCTAGGGTTTTTAGGGTTTTCTAGGATTTTTTAGGATTTTTAGGAGTTTTTAGGGTTTTCTAGGGTTTTTAGGGGTTTTTTAGGTTTTTTAGGGTTTTCTAACATTTTTAAGGTATTTAAGGTTTTTTAGGATTCTCTAGAAGTTTTAGGGGTTTTTTGAATTTTCTATGGTTTTTTTGGGTTTTTAGGATTTTTTTGTGGTTTTCTAGGTTTTTTTAAGGTTTTATATGTATTTTCTTTGATTTTTAGGGTTTTTAAATTTTTTTAGGGTTTTTACAATTTTTAGGCTTTTCTAGGATTTCCTAGGGTTTTTAGGGTTTTTTAGGGTTTTTAGGATATTTTTTAGATTTTTTTTAGAGTTTTCTAGGGTGTTTTAGGGTTTTCTAGGGTTTTTTTAGGATTTTTTAGTGTTTTCTAGGGTTTTGTAGGGTTTTTAGGGTTTTTTTGGATTTTTAGGATTTTTTAGGGTTTTCTAGGGTTTTGTAGGGTTTTTAGGGTTTTCTTGGATTTTTAGGATTTTTTAGGGATTTCTAGCGTTTTTAGGGGTGTTTAAGGTTTTCTAGGATTTTTACGGTATTTAAGGGATTTTTAGTATTTCCTAAGATTTTTAGGGTGTTTTAGGATTTTTTAAGGTTTTCTACAGTTTTTAGAGATTTTTGGGTTTTCTAGGTTTTCTAGGGTTTTTTAGGATTTTTAGGGTTTTTTAGGATTCTCTTGGGGTTTTCTAGGTTTTTTCCGTTTTCTATGGTTTTTTAGGGTTTTTAAGGATTTTTTAAGTCTTCTAGGGTTTTCTCTTATTTTTTATGATTTTCTACGGTTTTTAGGATTTTTAAGGTTTTTAGGGTTTTGTAGTGTTTTTAGGATTTTTTAAGGTTTTCTATGATTTTTTAGGATTTTCTATGATTTTTAGGGTTTTTTAGGATTATTAGGGTTTTTTAAGGTTTTCTGCGGTTTTTAGGGTTTTGGGGGTTTTTAGGTTTTTCTAGGGTTTTTAGGTTTTTCTAAGGTTTCTAGGATTTTTTATGGTTTTCTAGGGTTTTTAGGGTTTTCGAGAGTTTTTTGGGATTTTGGGGTTATTTAGGTTTTCCAAGGTTTTTTCTGGGTTTTCTACGGTTAAGAGGTTTTAGGATTTTTTAGGATTTTTAGGATTTTTTTGGGTTTTCTAGGGTTTTTAGGATTTTTTTTTTAGGATTTTTTAGAGTTTTCTAGGTTTTTTTTATGGTTTTTTAGGGTTTTTAGAGTTTTCTAGACTTTTTAGGGTTTTCTAGGGTTTTTAGGTTTTTTAGGATTTTCTAGGATTTTTAGGAGTTTTTAGGGTTTTCTAGGGTTTTTTGGGTTTTTTTAGGTTTTTTAGGGTTTTCTAACATTTTTAAGGTATTTAAGGCTTTTTAGGATTCTCTAGAAGTTTTAGGGTTTTTTTGAATTTTCTATGGTTTTTTTGGGTTTTTAGGATTTTTTTGTGGTTTTCTAGGTTTTTTTGGTATTTTCTAGGATTTTTACGATTTTTTAATTTTTTTAGGGGTTTTTAGGATTTTTACAGTTTTTAGGGTTTTCTAGGATTTCCTAGGGCTTTTAGGATTTTTTAGGGTTTTTAGGATATTTTTTAGGGTTTTTTAGAGTTTTCTAGGCTGTTTTAGGGTTTTCTAGGGTTTTTTCGGATTTTTTAGTGTTTTCTAGGGTTTTGTAGGGTTTTTAGGGTTTTTTTGGATTTTTAGGATTTTTTAGGGTTTTCTATGGTTTTGTAGGGTTTTTAGGGTTTTCTTGAATTTTTAGGGATTTCTAGCGTTTTTAGAGATTTTTAAGGTTTTCTAAGGTTTTTACGGTATTTTAGGGATTTTTAGTATTTTCTAAGGTTTTTAGGGTGTTTTAGGATTTTTTAAGGTTTTCTAAGGTTTTTAGGGATTTTTGGGTTTTCTAGGTTTTCTAGGGTTTTTTAGGATTTTTAGGGTTTTTTAGGATTCTCTTGGGGTTTTTAGGATTTTTCCGTTTTCTATGGTTTTTTAGGGTTTTTAAGGATTTTTTAAGTCTTTTAGGGTTTTCTCTTATTTTTTATGGTTTTCTAGGGTTTTTTAAGGTTTTTAAGGTTTTTAGGGTTTTGTAGTGTTTTTAGGGTTTTTTAAGGTTTTCTATGATTTTTTAGGATTTTCTATGATTTTTTAGGGTTTTTTAGGATTATTAGGGTTTTTTATGGTTTTTTATGGTTTTATGGTTTTCTAGGGTTTTTAAGGGTTTTTAGGGTTTTCGGAGTTTTCTAAAGTTTTTGTAAATTTTAGGATTTTCTAGAGTGTTTTAGGGTTTTCGAGGGTTTTGGGGGTTTTTAGGTTTTTCTAGGGTTTTTAGGGTTTTCTAAGGTTTCTAGGATTTTTTATGGTTTTCTAGGGTTTTTAGGGTTTTCGAGAGTTTTTTGGGATTTTGGGGTTATTTAGGTTTTCCAAGGTTTTTTCTGGGTTTTCTACGGTTAAGAGGTTTTAGAATTTTTTAGGATTTTTAGGATTTTTTTGGGTTTTCTAGGGTTTTTAGGATTTTTTTTTGTTTTTTAGGATTTTTTAGAGTTTTCTAGACTTTTTAGGGTTTTCTAGGGTTTTTAGGTTTTTTAGGATTTTCTAGGATTTTTAGGATTTTTTAGGGTTTTTTAGGGTTTTCTAACATTTTTAAGGTATTTAAGGCTTTTTAGGATTCTCTAGAAGTTTTAGGGTTTTTTTGAATTTTCTATGGTTTTTTTGGGTTTTTAGGATTTTTTTGTGGTTTTCTAGGTTTTTTTAAGGTTTTTTTGGTATTTTCTAGGATTTTTAGGGTTTCTTAATTTTTTTAGGGGCTTTTACGATTTTTACAGTTTTTAGGGTTTTCTAGGATTTCCTAGGATTTTTAGGATTTTTTAGGATTTTTAGGATATTTTTTACGGTTTTTTAGAGTTTTCTAGGGTGTTTTAGGGTTTTCTAGGGTTTTTTAGGATTTTTTAGTGTTTTCTAGGGTTTTGTAGGGTTTTTAGGGTTTTTTTGGATTTTTTGGATTTTTTAGGGTTTTCTATGGTTTTGTAGGGTTTTTAGGGTTTTCTTGGATTTTTAGGATTTTTTAGGGATTTCTAACGTTTTTAGGGGTTTTTAAGGTTTTCTAAGGTCTTTACGGTATTTTAGGGATTTTTGGTATTTTTCTAAGGTTTTTAGGGTGTTTTAGGATTTTTTAAGGTTTTCTAAGGTTTTTAGGGATTTTTGGGTTTTCTAGGTTTTCTAGGGTTTTTTAGGATTTTTAGGGTTTTTTAGGATTCTCTTGGGGTTTTTAGGTTTTTTCCGTTTTCTATGGTTTTCTAGGGTTTTTAAGGATTTTTTTAAGTCTTTTAGGGTTTTCTCTTATTTTTTATGGTTTTCTAGGGTTTTTTAAGGTTTTTAAGGTTTTTAGGGTTTTGTAGTGTTTTTAGGGTTTTTTAAGGTTTTCTATGATTTTTTAGGATTTTCTATGATTTTTTAGGGTTTTCTAGGGTTTTTAGAGTTTTTTAGGGTTTTTTAGGATTATTAGGGTTTTTTAAGGTTTTCTGCGGTTTTTATGGGTTTTTTGGGTTTTCTAGAACCCTAAAAACCCTAAAAAACCTTAAAACCCTTGAGAATCCTAAAAAATCCTAGAGAGAACCTTAAAACACCCTAAAAATCATAAAAAACCCTAAAAAACCCTAAAAATCCATAGAAAACACTAAAAAACAGTAAAAACCCTTAAAAAACCTTAACAACCATAAGAAACCCTAGAAAACCATAAAAAACCATAGAAAACCCTAGAAAAAGCTAAAAATCATAAAAACCCTAGAAAACCCAAAAATTCCTAAAAACCCAAGAAAATCTTAAAAAACTATAAAATCCCTATAAAACTGTAAAAAAAATCCTCAAAAACCTTAAAAATACCCTAAAAACCCTACAACACTCTAAAAAACCCTAAAAATCCCTATAAAACAAAAAAAATCCTAAAAACCCGGAAAAACCTTAAAAATCCTAGAAAACTCTAAAAAAACCCTAAAAATCATAAAAAACACTTGAAAATCGTAAAAACCCTTAAAACCCTAAAAACCCATAAAAACCCTAAAACCCCCCAAAAAAACCTAGAAAATTCTAGAAAATCCTAAACAACAGTAAAAACCCTAAAAAATTCTAAACACTAAAAAAAAACTCCTAAAAACCCTAAAAACCCTAGAAAACCCTAAAAATTCGAGAAAACAATAAAGACCCTGAAAAGCCCCTGAAAACCCTAAAAACCCTAAAATCCATAGAAAATCCTAGAAAATTTTAGGTTTTTTAGGGTTTCTTGGGGTTTTAGGGTTTTTAGGGTTTTCTAGAGCCTTTTAGCATTTATATGGTTTTCTAGAGTTTTTAAAGTTTTCTCTGGTTTTCTAGGATTTTTAGGGTTTTTTAGTGTTTTATAGGAATTTTAGTATCTTTTAGGGTTTCCAAGGGTTTTCATGGGTTTTTTGGGTTTTCAGCGTTTTTTAGGTTTTTCTATGGTTTTTTATGGTTCTTATGATTTTTTAGGGTTTTCTAGAGTTTTTAGGGTTTTATGATTTTCTAGGGTTTTTTAAGGGTTTTTAGGGTTTTGGGGTTTTTTAGGGTTTTTGGAAATTTTAGGATTTTCTAGAGTTTTTTAGGGTTTTCGAGGGTTTTTAGGGTTTTTAGGGTTTTGGGGGGTTTTTAGGTTTTTCTAGGGTTTTTAGGGTTTTCTAAGGTTTCTAGGATTTTTTATGGTTTTCTAGGGTTTTTAGGGTTTTCGAGGGTTTTTTTGGGATTTTGGGGTTACTTAGGTTTTCCAAGGTTTTTTCTGGGTTTTCTACGGTTAAGGGGTTTTAGGATTTTTTTTTTGGATTTTCTAGGGTTTTTAGGATTTTTTTGTTTTTTAGAATTTTTTAGAGTTTTCTAGGTTTTTTTATGGTTTTTTAGGGATTTTAGGGTTTTCTAGACTTTTTAGGGTTTTCTAGGGTTTTTAGGGTTTTTTAAGATTTTCTAGGATTTTTAGGAGTTTTTAGGGTTTTTTTAGGTTTTTTAGGGTTTTCTAACATTTTTAAGGTATTTAAGGCTTTTTAGGATTCTCTAGAAGTTTTAGGGTTTTTTTGAATTTTCTATGGTTTTTTTGGGTTTTTAGGATTTTTTTGTGGTTTTCTAGGTTTTCTTAAGGTTTTTTTGGTTTTTTCTAGGTTTTTTTGGTATTTTCTAGGATTTTTAGGGTTTCTTAATTTTTTTAGGGGCTTTTAGGATTTTTACAGTTTTTAGGGTTTTCTAGGATTTCCTAGGGTTTTTAGGATATTTTTTACGGTTTTTTAGAGTTTTCTAGGTTGTTTTAGGGTTTTCTAGGGTTTTGTAGGGTTTTTAGGATTTTTTTGGATTTTTAGGATTTTTTAGGGTTTTCTATGGTTTTGTAGGATTTTTAGGGTTTTCTTGGATTTTTAGGATTTTTTAGGGATTTCTAGCGTTTTTAGGGGTTTTTAAGGTTTTCTAAGGTTTTTATGGTATTTTAGGGATTTTTAGTATTTTCTAAGGTTTTTAGGGTGTTTTAGGATTTTTTAAGGTTTTCTAAGGTTTTTAGGGATTTTTGGGTTTTCTAGGTTTTCGAGGGTTTTTTTAGGATTTTTAGGGTTTTTTAGGATTCTCTTGGGGTTTTTAGGTTTTTTCCGTTTTCTATGGTTTTCTAGGGTTTTTAAGGATTTTTTAAGTCTTTTAGGGTTTTCTCTTATTTTTTATGGTTTTCTAGGGTTTTTTAAGGTTTTTAAGGTTTTTAGGGTTTTGTAGTGTTTTTAGGGTTTTTTAAGGTTTTCTATGATTTTTTAGGATTTTCTATGATTTTTTAGGGTTTTCTAGGGTTTTTAGAGTTTTTTAGGGTTTTTTAGGATTATTAGGGTTTTTTAAGGTTTTCTGCGGTTTTTATGGGTTTTTTGGGTTTTCTAGAACCCTAAAAACCCTAAGAAACCTTAAAACCCTTGAGAATCCTAAAAAATCCTAGAGAACCTTAAAACACCCTAAAAATCATAGAAAACCCTAAAAAAAAACCATAGAAAACACTAAAAAACAGTAAAAACCCTTAAAAAACCTAAAAACTATAAGAAACCCTAGAAAACCATAAAAAACCATAGAAAATCCTAGAAAAAGCTAAAAATCATAAAAACCCTAGAAAACCCAAAAATTCCTAAAAACCCAAGAAAATCTTAAAAAACTATAAAATCCCTATAAAACTGTAAAAAAAATCCTCAAAAACCTTAAAAATACCCTAAAAACCCTACAACACCCTAAAAAACCCTAAAAATCCCTATAAAACAAAAAAAAATCCTAAAAACCCTGAAAAATCTTAAAAATCCTAGAAAACTCTAAAAAAACCCTAAAAATCATAAAAAACCCTAAAAAACACTTGAAAATCGTAAAAACCCTTAAAACCCTAAAAACCAATAAAAACCCTAAAACCCCCCAAAAAAACCTAGAAAATTCTAGAAAATCCTAAACAACAGTAAAAACCCTAAAAAATCCTAAAAACTAAAAAAAACTCCTAAAAACCCTAAAAACCCTAGAAAACCCTAAAAACTCGAGAAAACAATAAAGACCCTGAAAAGCCCCTGAAAACCCTAAAAACCCTAAAATCCATAGAAAATCCTAGAAAATTTTAGGTTTTTTAGGGTTTCTTGGGGTTTTAGGGTTTTTAGGGTTTTCTAGAGCCTTTTAGCATTTATATGGTTTTCTAGAGTTTTTAAAGTTTTCTCTGGTTTTCTAGGATTTTTAGGGTTTTTTAGTGCTTTATAGGATTTTTAGTATCTTTTAGGGTTTCCAAGGGTTTTCATGGGTTTTTTGGGTTTTCAGCGTTTTTTAGGTTTTTCTATGGTTTTTTATGGTTCTTATGATTTTTTAGGGTTTTCTAGAGTTTTTAGGGTTTTATGATTTTCTAGGGTTTTTAAGGGTTTTTAGGGTTTTGGGGTTTTTTAGGGTTTTTGGAAATTTTAGGATTTTCTAGAATTTTTTAGGGTTTTCGAGGGTTTTTAGGGTTTTGGGGGTTTTTAGGTTTTTCTAGGGTTTTTAGGGTTTTCTAAGGTTTCTAGGATTTTTTATGGTTTTCTAGGGTTTTTAGGGTTTTCGAGGGTTTTTTTGGGATTTTGGGGTTACTTAGGTTTTCCAAGGTTTTTTCTGGGTTTTCTACGGTTAAGGGGTTTTAGGATTTTTTTTTTTGGATTTTCTAGGGTTTTTAGGATTTTTTGTTTTTTAGGATTTTTTAGAGTTTTCTAGGTTTTTTTATGGTTTTTTAGGGATTTTAGGGTTTTCTAGACTTTTTAGGGTTTTCTAGGGTTTTTAGGGTTTTTTAAGATTTTCTAGAATTTTTAGGAGTTTTTAGGGTTTTCTAGGGTTTTTAGGGTTTTTTTTAGGTTTTTTAGGGTTTTCTAACATTTTTAAGGTATTTAAGGCTTTTTAGGATTCTCTAGAAGTTTTAGGGTTTTTTTGAATTTTCTATGGTTTTTTTGGGTTTTTAGGATTTTTTTGTGGTTTTCTAGGTTTTCTTAAGGTTTTTTTGGTTTTTTCTAGGTTTTTTTGGTATTTTCTAGGATTTTTAGAGTTTCTTAATTTTTTTAGGGGCTTTTAGGATTTTTACAGTTTTTAGGGTTTTCTAGGATTTCCTAGGGTTTTTAGGATATTTTTTACGGTTTTTTAGAGTTTTCTAGGTTGTTTTAGTGTTTTCTAGGGTTTTGTAGGGTTTTTAGGGTTTTTTTTGGATTTTTAGGATTTTTTAGAGTTTTCTAGGGTTTTGTAGGGTTTTTAGGGTTTTCTTGGATTTTTAGGATTTTTAGGGTTTTCTAGCGTATTTAGGGATCTTTAAGGTTTTCTAGGGTTTTTACGGTATTTTAGGGATTTTTAGTATTTTCTAAGGTTTTTAGGGTGTTTTAGGAGTTTTTAAGGGTTTCTAAGGTTTTTAGGGATTTTGGGTTTTCTAGGTTTTCTAGGGTTTTTTAGGATTTTTAGGGTTTTTTAGGATTCTCTTGGGGTTTTTAGGTTTTTTCCGTTTTCTATAGTTTTTTAGGGTTTTTAAGGATTTTTTAAGTCTTTTAGGGTTTTCTCTTATTTTTTATGGTTTTCTAGGGTCTTTTAGGGTTTTTAAGGTTTTTAGGATTTTGTAGTGTTTTTAGGGTTTTTTAAGGTTTTCTATGATTTTTTAGGATTTTCTATGATTTTTTAGGATTTTCTAGGGCTTTTAGAGTTTTTTAGGGTTTTTTAGGATTATTAGGGTTTTTTAAGGTTTTCTGCGGTTTTTATGGATTTTTTGGGTTTTCTAGAACCCTAAAAAACCTTAAAACCCTTGAGAATCCTAAAAAATCCTAGAGAACCTTAAAACACCCTAAAAATCATAGAAAACCCTAAAAAACCCTAAAAAAAACCATAGAAAACAGTAAAAAACAGTAAAAACCCTTAAAAAACCTAAAAACCATAAGAAACCCTAGAAAACCATAAAAAACCATAGAAAACCCTAAAAAAAGCTAAAAATCATAAAAACTCTAGAAAAGCCAAAAATTCCTAAAAACCCAAGAAAATCTTAAAAAACTATAAAATCCCTATAAAACTGTAAAAAAATCCTCAAAAACCTTTAAAATACCCTAAAAACCCTACAACACCCTAAAAAATACTAGAAATCCGAGAAAATCTAAAAATCCCTAAAAAACAAAAAAAATCCTAAAAACCCTAAAAAACCTTAAAAACCCTAGAAAACTCTAAAAAAACCCTAAAAATCATAAAAAACCCTAAAAAACACTTGAAAATCGTAAAAACCCTTAAAACCCTAAAAAACCCTAAAAACCCATAAAAATGCTAAAACCCCCCAAAAAAACCTCGAAAATTCTAGAAAATCCTAAGCAACAGTAAAAACCCTAAAAAATCCTAAAAACTAAAAAAACTCCTAAAAACCCTAGAAAACCCTAAAAACTCGAGAAAACCATAAAGACCCTAAAAAGACCCTGAAAACCCTAAAAACCCTAAAATCCATAGAAAATCCTAGAAAATTTTAGGGTTTTTTAGGGTTTTCTAGAGCCTTTTAGCATTTATATGGTTTTCTAGAGTTTTTAAAGTTTTCTCTGGTTTTCTAGGATTTTTAGGGTTTTTTAGGGTTTTATAGGATTTTTAGTATCTTTTAGCGTTTCCTAGGGTTTTCATGGGGTTTTTGGGTTTTCAACATTTTCCTAGGGTTCTTTTTATGGTTTTTTAGGGTTTTGAAAGTTTTCTAGACTTTTTAGGGTTTTCTAGGGTTTTTAGGGTTTTTTAGGATTTTCTAGGATTTTTAGGAGTTTTTAGGGTTTTCTAGGGTTTTTAGGGTTTTTTTAAGTTTTTTAGGGTTTTCTAACATTTTTAAGGTATTTAAGGCTTTTTAGGATTCTCTAGAAGTTTTAGGGTTTTTTTGAATTTTCTATGGTTTTTTTGGGTTTTTAGGATTTTTTGTGGTTTTCTAGGTTTTTTTAAGGTTTTTTTGGTATTTTCTAGGATTTTTAGGGTTTTTTAATTTTTTTAGGGGTTTTTAGGATTTTTACAGTTTTTAGGGTTTTCTAGGATTTCCTAGGGTTTTTAGAATTTTTTAGG
Source organism: Arachis hypogaea (assembly GCF_003086295.3). Taxonomy (NCBI): domain Eukaryota; kingdom Viridiplantae; phylum Streptophyta; class Magnoliopsida; order Fabales; family Fabaceae; genus Arachis; species Arachis hypogaea. Next base: position 14,679 of record NW_027255456.1, on the reverse strand, counting down.
GTTTTTAGGATATTTTGTAGGGTTTTTTAGAGTTTTCTAAGGTGTTTTAGGGTTTTCTAGTGTTTTTTAGGATTTTTTAGTGTTTTCTAGGGTTTTGTAGGGTTTTTAGGGTTTTTTGGATTTTTAGGATTTTTTAGGGTTTTCTATGGTTTTGTAGGGTTTTTAAGATTTTCTTGGATTTTTAGGATTTTTTAGAGATTTCTAACGTTTTTAGGGGTTTTTAAGGTTTTCTAAGGTCTTTACGGTATTTTAGGGATTTTTGGTATTTTTCTAAGGTTTTTAGGGTGTTTTAGGATTTTTTAAGGTTTTCTAAGGTTTTTAGGGATTTTTGGGTTTTCTAGGTTTTCTAGGGTTTTTTAGGATTTTTAGGGTTTTTTAGGATTCTCTTGGGGTTTTTAGGTTTTTTCCGTTTTCTATAGTTTTTTAGGGTTTTTAAGGATTTTTAAGTCTTTTAGGGTTTTCTCTTATTTTTTATGGTTTTCTAGGGTCCTTTAGGGTTTTAAGGTTTTTAGGGTTTTGTAGTGTTTTTAGGGTTTTTTAAGGTTTTCTATGATTTTTTAGGATTTTCTATGATTTTTTAGGGTTTTTTAGGGTTTTTAGAGTTTTTTAGGGTTTTTTAGGATTATTAGGGTTTTTTAAGGTTTTCTGCGGTTTTTATGGGTTTTTTGGGTTTTCTAGAACCCTAAAAAACCTTAAAACCCTTGAGAATCCAAAAAAATCCTAGAGAACCTTAAAACATCCTAAAAATCATAGAAAACCCTAAAAAACCCTAAAAAAACCATAGAAAACACTAAAAAACAGTAAAAACCCTTAAAAAACCTAAAAACCATAAGAAACCCTAGAAAACCATAAAAAACCATAGAAAACCCTAAAAAAAGCTAAAAATCATAAAAACTGTAGAAAATCCAAAAATTCCTAAAAACCAAAGAAAATCTTAAAAAACTATAAAATCCCTATAAAACTGTAAAAAAAATCCTCAAAAACCTTTAAAATACCCTAAAAATCCTACAACACCCTAAAAAATCCTAGAAATCCTAGAAAATCTAAAAATCCCTAAAAAACAAAAAAAATCCTAAAAACCCTGAAAAACCTTAAAAACCCTAGAAAACTCTAAAAAAACCCTAAAAATCATAAAAAACCCTAAAAAACACTTGAAAATCGTAAAAACCCTTAAAACCCTAAAAAACCCTAAAAACCCATAAAAACCCTAAAACCCCCCAAACAAACCTCGAAAATTCTAGAAAATCCTAAACAACAGTAAAACCCTAAAAAATCCTAAAAACTAAAAAAACTCCTAAAAACCCTAGAAAACCCTAAAAACTCGAGAAAACCATAAAGACCCTAAAAAGACCCTGAAAACCCTAAAAACCGTAAAATCCATAGAAAATCCTAGAAAATTTTAGGGTTTTTTAGGGTTTTCTAGAGCCTATTAGCATTTATATGGTTTTCTAGAGTTTTTAAAGTTTTCTCTGGTTTTCTAGGATTTTTAGGGTTTTTTAGGGTTTTATAGGATTTTTAGTATCTTTTAGCGTTTCCTAGGGTTTTCATGGGTTTTTTGGGTTTTCAACATTTTCCTAGGGATTTCTAGCATTTTTAGGGGATTTTAAGGTTTTCTAGGGTTTTTGCGGTATTTTAGGGATTTTTACTATTTTCTATGGTTTTTATAGGGTCTTTTAGGATTTTTTAAGGTTTTCTAAGGTTTTTAGGGATTTTTGGGTTTTCTAGGTTTTCTAGGGTTTTTTAAGATTTTTAGGGTTTTTTAGGATTCTCTTGGGGTTTTTAGGTTTTTTCCGTTTTCTAAGGTTTTTTAGGGTTTTTAGGGATTTTTTAAGTCTTTTAGGGTTTTCTCTTATTTTTTATGGTTTTCTATGGTTTTTGAAGGTTTTTAAGGTTTTTAGGGTTTTGTAGTGTTTTTAGGGTTTTTTAAGGTTTTCTATGATTTTTTAGGATTTTCTATGATTTTTTAGGCTTTTCTAGGATTTTTAGAGTTTTTTAGGGTTTTTTAAGGTTTTCTGCGGTTTTTATGGGTTTTTTGGGTTTTCTAGAACCCTAAAAACCTTAAAAACCCTTAAAACCCTTGAGAATCCTAAAAAATCCTAGAGATCCTTAAAACACCCTAAAAATCATAGAAAACCCTAAAAATCCTTAAAAAATCATAGAAAACACTAAAAAACAGTAAAAACCCTTAAAAAACCTAAAAACCATAAGAAACCCTAGAAAACCATAAAAAATCATAGAAAATCCTAGAAAAAGCTAAAAATGATAAAAACCCTAGAAAACCCAAAAATTCCTAAAAAACCCAAGAAAATCTTAAAAAACTATAAAATCCCTATAAAACTGTAAAAAAATCCTCAAAAACCTTAAAAATACCCTAAAAACCCTACAACACCCTAAAAAACCCTAGAAATCCGAGAAAATCTAAAAATCCCTATAAAACAAAAAAAATCCTAAAACCCTGAAAAACCTTAAAAATCCTAGAAAACTCTAAAAAAACCCTAAAAATCATAAAAACCCTAAAAAACACTTGAGAATCGTAAAAATCCTTAAAACCCTAAAAAACCCATAAAAACCCATAAAAACCCTAAAACCCCCCAAAAAAACCTAGAAAATTCTAGAAAATCCTAAACAACAGTAAAAATCCTAAAAAATCCTAAAAAGTAAAAAAACTCCTAAAAACCCTAGAAAACCCTAAGAACTCGAGGAAACCATAAAGACCCTAAAAAGCCCCTGAAAACCCTAAAAACCCTAAAATCCATAGAAAATCCTAGAAAATTTTAGGTTTTTTAGGGTTTCTTGGGGTTTTAGGGTTTTTAGGGTTTTCTAGAGCCTTTTAGCGTTTATATGGTTTTCTAGAGTTTTTAAAGTTTTCTCTGGTTTTCTAGGATTTTTAGGGTTTTTTAGGATTTTTAGTATCTTTTAGGGTTTCCTAGGGTTTTCATGGGTTTTTTGGGATTTCAGCGTTTTTTAGGTTTTTCTATGGTTTTTTATGGTTCTTATGATTTTTTAGGGTTTTCTATAGTTTTTAGGGTTTTATGGTTTTCTAGGGTTTTTAGGATTTTCTAGGATTTTTTACGGTTTTCTAGGGATTCTTAGTTTTTTTAATGGTTTTTTAGGATTTTCTAGGGGTTTTAGGGATTTATTGGGTTTTCTAGGATTTTTTGGGGTCCTTTATGATTTTCTAGGGTTTTTTAGGGTGTTCAAGGTTTTTTTGGACTGTCTAGGGATTTTTCAGTTTTTTAGGGTTTTCTTTTCTTATGTAGGTTTTTTTTGGATTCTCTATTCCTTTTAAGGGTTTTTTAGAGTTTTTATATTTTTAGGGGTTTTTTGGGTTTTCTAGGATTTTTAGATTTTTTATGGTTTTTAGGGTTTTCTAGGGTTTTTGGGTTTTTTTGGGTTTTCTAGGTTTTTTAGGTTTTTCTAGGGTTTTTTTGGGTTTTTTAGTGTTTTCTAGGAGTTTTAGGAGTTTTTAAAGTTTTCTAGGGTTTTTACAGTATTTTAGGAATTTCTAGGGTTTTCTATGTTATTTAGGGTGTTTTAGGATTTTCTAGGGTTTTTTAGGATTTTCTAGGATTTTTAGGGTTTTTTAAGGTTTTCTATGATTTTTCGGGTTTTTTAAGGTTTGCAAGGGTTTTTAGGGTTTTCTAGGGTTTTTAAGGTTTTCTAGGGGTTTTAGGGTTTTCTAGGTTTTTATGGATTTTTTGGGTTTTCTGTAGTTTTTAGGGTTTTTAGGGTTTTCTAGGGTTTTTAGGGTTTTTGGGGTTTTTTAGGGTTTTTGGAAATTTTAGGATTTTCTAGAGTTTTTTAGGGTTTTCGAGGGTTTTTAGGGTTTTGGGGGTTTTTAGGGTTTTCTAGGGCTTTTAGGGTTTTCTAAGGCTTCTAGGACTTTTTATGGTTTTCTAGGATTTTTAGGGTTTTCGAGGGTTTTTTGGGATTTTGGGGTTATTTAGGTTTTCCAAGGTTTTTTTTGGGTTTTCTAAGGTTAAGGGGTTTTAGGATTTTTTTAGGATTTTTAGGATTTTTTTTTGGGTTTTCTAGGGTTTTTAGAGTTTTTTTTTTGTTTTTTAGGATTTTTTAGCATTTTCTAGGTTTTTTATGGTTTTTTAGGGCTTTTCGGGTTTTCTAAACTTTTTAGGATTTTTTAGGATTTTCTAGGATTTTTAGGAGTTTTTAGGGTTTTTTAGGATTTTTTAGGGTTTTCTAACATTTTTAAGGTATTTAAGGTTTTTTAGGATCCTCTTGAAGTTTTAGGGTTTTTTTGAATTTTCTATGGGTTTTTTGGGTTTTTAGGATTTTTTTGTGGTTTTCTATGTATTTTTAAGGTTTTTTAGGTATTTTCTAGGATTTTTAGGGTTTTTAAATTTTTCTAGGGTTTTTAGGGTTTTTACAGTTTTTAGGGTTTTCTAGGATTTCCTAGGATTTTTAGGATTTTTAAGGGTTTTTAGGATATTTTTTAGGGTTTTTAGAGTTTTCTAGGGTGTTTTAGGGTTTTCCAGGATTTTTTAGGATTTTTTAGTGTTTTCTAGGGTTTTGTAGGGTTTTTAGGGTTTTTAGGGTTTTGTAGGGTTTTTAGGGTTTTTAGGGTTTTTAGGATTTTTTAGGGTTTTCTAGGGTTTTGTAGGGTTTTTAGGGTTTTCTTGGATTTTTAGGATTTTTTAGGGATTTCTAGTGTTTTTAGGGGTTTTTAAGGTTTTCTAGGGTTTTTACGGTATTTTAGGGATTTTTAGTATTTTCTAAGTTTTTTAGGGTGTTTTAGGATTTTTTAAGGTTTTCTAAGGTTTTTAGGAATTTTTGGGTTTTCTAGGTTTTCTAGGGTTTTTTAGGATTTTCAGGGTTTTTTAGGATTCTCTTGGGTTTTTAGGTTTTTTCCGTTTTCTATGGTTTTTTAGGGTTTTTAAGGATTTTTTAAGTCTTTTAGGGTTTTCTCTTATTTTTTATGGTTTTCTAGGGTTTTTTAAGGTTTTTAAGGTTTTTAGGGTTTTGTAGTGTTTTTAGGGTTTTTAAGGTTTTCTATGATTTTTTAGGATTTTCTATGAATTTTTTGGGTTTTCTAGGGTTTTTAGAGTCTTTTAGGGTTTTTTAGGATTATTAGGGTTTTTTAAGGTTTTCTGCGGTTTTTATGGGTTTTTTGGGTTTTCTAGAACCCTAAAAACCCTTAAAACCCTTGAGAATCCTAAAAAATCCTAGAAAATCTAAAAATCCCTAAAAAACAAAAAAAAATCCTAAAAACCCTGAAAAACCTTAAAAACCCTAGAAAACTCTATAAAAACCCTAAAAATCATAAAAAACCCTAAAAAACACTTGAAAATCGTAAAAACCCTTAAAACCCTAAAAAAACCCTAAAAACCCATAAAAACCCTAAAACCACCCAAACAAACCTCGAAAATTCTAGAAAATCCTAAACAACAGTAAAACCCTAAAAAATCCTAAAAATTAAAAAAACTCCTAAAAACCCTAGAAAACCCTAAAAACTCGAGAAAACCATAAAGACCCTAAAAAGACCCTGAAAACCCTAAAAACCCTAAAATCCATAGAAAATCCTAGAAAATTTTAGGGTTTTTTAGGGTTTTCTAGAGCCTTTTAGCATTTATATGGTTTTCTAGAGTTTTTAAAGTTTTCTCTGGTTTTCTTTTAGAGTTTCCTAGGGTTTTCATGGGTTTTTTGGGTTTTCAACATTTTCCTAGGGATTTCTAGCATTTTTAGGGGATTTTAAGGTTTTCTAGGGTTTTTGCGGTATTTTAGGGATTTTTAGTATTTTCTATGGTTTTTATAGGGTGTTTTAGGATTTTTTAAGGTTTTCTAAGGTTTTTAGGGATTTTTGGGTTTTCTAGGTTTTCTAGGGTTTTTTAGGATTTTTAGGGTTTTTTAGGATTCTCTTGGGGTTTTTAGGTTTTTTCCGTTTTCTATGGTTTTTTAGGGTTTTTAGGGATTTTTTAAGTCTTTTAGGGTTTTCTCTTATTTTTTATGGTTTTCTAGGGTTTTTTAAGGTTTTTAAGGTTTTTAGGGTTTTGTAGTGTTTTTAGGGTTTTTTCAGGTTTTCTATGATTTTTTAGGATTTTCTATGATTTTTTAGGCTTTTCTAGGATTTTTAGAGTTTTTTAGGTTTTTTAGGATTATTAGGGTTTTTTAAGGTTTTCTGCGGTTTTTACGGGTTTTTTGGGTTTTCTAGAACCCTAAAAACCTTAAAAACCCTTAAAACCCTTGAGAATCCTAAAAAATCCTAGAAAACCTTAAAACAGCCTAAAAATCATAGAAAACCCTAAAAAATCCTAAAAAAATCATAGAAAACACTAAAAAACCTAAAAACCATAAGAAACCCTAGAAAACCATAAAAAATCATAGAAAATCCTAGAAAAAGCTAAAAATGATAAAAACCCTAGAAAACCCAAAAATTCCTAAAAACCCAAGAAAATCTTAAAAAACTATAAAATCCCTATAAAACTGTAAAAAAAATCCTCAAAAACCTTAAAAATACCCTAAAGACCCTACAACACCCTAAAAAACCCTAGAAATCTGAGAAAATCTAAAACTCCCTATAAAACAAAAAAAAATCCTAAAAACCCTGAAAAACCTTAAAAATCCTAGAAAACTCTAAAAAAACCCTAAAAATCATAAAAACCCTAAAAAACACTTGAGAATCTTAAAAACCCTTAAAACCCTAAAAAACCCTAAAAACCCATAAAAACACTAAAACCCCCCAAAAAAACCTAGAAAATTCTAGAAAATCATAAACAACAGTAAAAACCCTAAAAAATCCTAAAAACTAAAAAAAACTCCTAAAAACCCTAAAAACCCTAGAAAACCCTAAAAACTTGAGAAAACCATAAAGACCCTAAAAAGCCCCTGAAAACCCTAAAAACCCTCAAATCCATAGAAAATCCTTGAAAATTTTAGGTTTTCTAGTGTTTAAGGGGTTTTAGGGTTTTTAGGGTTTTCTAGAGCCTTTTAGCGTTTATATGGTTTTCTAGAGTTTTTAAAGTTTTCTCTGGTTTTCTAGGATTTTTAAGGTTTTTAGGGTTTTATAGGATTTTTAGTATCTTTTAGGGTTTCCTAGGGTTTTCATGGGTTTTTTGGGTTTTCTGCGTTTTTTAGGTTTTTCTATGGTTTTTTATGGTTCTTATGATTTTTTAGGGTTTTCTAGAGTTTTTAGGGTTTTATGGTTTTCTAGGGTTTTTACGGTATTTTAGGGATTTTTAGTATTTTCTATGGTTTTTATAGGGTGTTTTAGGATTTTTTAAGGTTTTCTAAGGTTTTTAGGAATTTTTGGGTTTTCTAGGTTTTCTAGGGTTTTTTAGGATTTTCAGGGTTTTTTAGGATTTTTCCGTTTTCTATGGTTTTTTAGGGTTTTTAAGGATTTTTTTAAGTCTTTTAGGGTTTTCTCTTATTTTTTATGGTTTTCTAGGGTTTTTTAAGGTTTTTAAGGATTTTAGGGTTTTGTAGTGTTTTTAGGGTTTTTTAAGGTTATCTATGATTTTTTAGGATTTTCTATAATTTTTTAGGATTTTCTAGGGTTTTTAGAGTTTTTTAGGGTTTTTTAGGATTATTAGGGTTTTTAAGGTTTTCTACGGTTTTTATGGGTTTTTTGGGTTTTCTAGAACCCTAAAAACCCTTAAAACCCTTGAGAATCCTAAAAAATCTTAGAGAACCTTAAAACACCCTAAAAATCATAGAAAACCCTAAAAAATCCTAAAAAAACCATAGAAAACACTAAAAAACAGTAAAAACCCTTAAAAAACCTAAAAACCATAAGAAACCCTAGAAAACCATAAAAACTCATAGAAAACGCTAGAAAAAGCTAAAAATGATAAAAACCCTAGAAAACCCAAAAATTCCTAAAAACCCAAGAAAATCTTAAAAAACTATAAAATCCCTATAAAACTGTAAAAAAATCCTCAAAAACCTTAAAAATACCCTAAAAACCCTACAACACCCTAAAAAACCCTCGAAATCCGAGAAAATCTAAAAATCCCTATAAAACAAAAAAAATCCTAAAAACCCTGAAAAACCTTAAAAATCCTAGAAAACTCTAAAAAAACCCTAAAAATCATAAAAACCCTAAAAAACACTTGAGAATCGTAAAAATCCTTAAAACCCTAAAAAACCGATAAAAACCCATAAAAACCCTAAAACCCCCCAAAAAAACCTAGAAAATTCTAGAAAATCCTAAACAACAGTAAAAATCCTAAAAAATCCTAAAAAGTAAAAAAACTCCTAAAAACCCTAAGAACTCGAGGAAACCATAAAGACCCTAAAAAGCCCCTGAAAACCCTAAAAACCCTAAAATCCATAGAAAATCCTAGAAAATTTTAGGTTTTTTAAAGTTTCTTGGGGTTTTAGGGTTTTTAGGGTTTTCTAGAGCCTTTTAGCGTTTATATGGTTTTCTAGAGTTTTTAAAGTTTTCTCTGGTTTTCTAGGATTTTTAGGGTTTTTTAGGATTTTTAGTATCTTTTAGGGTTTCCTAGGGTTTTCATGGGTTTTTTGGGATTTCAGCGTTTTTTAGGTTTTTCTATGGTTTTTTATGGTTCTTATGATTTTTTAGGGTTTTCTATAGTTTTTAGGGTTTTATGGTTTTCTAGGGTTTTTAGGATTTTCTAGGATTTTTTACGGTTTTCTAGGGATTCTTAGTTTTTTTTTTATGGTTTTTTAGGATTTTCTAGGGGTTTTAGGGATTTATTGGGTTTTCTAGGATTTTTTGGGGTCCTTTATGATTTTCTAGGGTTTTTTAGGGTGTTCAAGGTTTTTTTGGGATTGTCTAGGGATTTTTCAGTTTTTTAGGGTTTTCTTTTCTTATGTAGGTTTTTTTTGGATTTTCTATTCCTTTTAAGGGTTTTTTAGAGTTTTTATATTTTTAGGGGTTTTTTGGGTTTTCTAGGATTTTTATATTTTTTATGGTTTTTAGGGTTTTCTAGGGTTTTTGGGTTTTTTTGGGTTTTCTAGGTTTTTTAGGTTTTTCTATGGTTTTTTGGGTTTTTTAGTGTTTTCTAGGAGTTTTAGGAGTTTTTAAAGTTTTCTAGGGTTTTTACAGTATTTTAGGAATTTCTAGGGTTTTCTATGTTATTTAGGGTGTTTTAGGATTTTCTAGGGTTTTTTAGGATTTTCTAGGATTTTTAGGGTTATTTAAGGTTTTCTATGATTTTTCGGGTTTTTTAAGGTTTGCAAGGGTTTTTAGGGTTTTCTAGGGTTTTTAAGGTTTTCTAGGGGTTTTAGGGTTTTCTAGGTTTTTATGGATTTTTTGGGTTTTCTGTAGTTTTTAGGGTTGTTTAGGTTTTTAGGGTTTTTAGGGTTTTCTATGATTTTTAGGGTTTTTGGGGTTTTTTAGGGTTTTTGGAAATTTTAGGATTTTCTAGAGTTTTTTAGGGTTTTCGAGGGTTTTTAGGGTTTTGGGGGTTTTTAGGTTTTTCTAGGGCTTTTAGGGTTTTCTAAGGCTTCTAGGACTTTTTATGGTTTTCTAGGGTTTTTAGGGTTTTCGAGGGTTTTTTGGGATTTTGGGGTTATTTAGGTTTTCCAAGGTTTTTTTGGGTTTTCTAAGGTTAAGGGGTTTTAGGATTTTTTTTAGGATTTTTAGGATTTTTTTTTTGGTTTTCTAGGGTTTTTAGAGTTTTTTTTTTGTTTTTTAGGATTTTTTAGCATTTTCTAGGTTTTTTATGGTTTTTTAGGGCTTTTCGGGTTTTCTAAACTTTTTAGGGTTTTTTAGGATTTTCTAGGATTTTTAGGAGTTTTTAGGGTTTTCTAGGGTTTTTAGGGTTTTTTAGGATTTTTTAGGGTTTTCTAACATTTTTAAGGTATTTAAGGTTTTTTAGGATCCTCTTGAAGTTTTAGGGTTTTTTTGAATTTTCTATGGTTTTTTTGGATTTTTAGGATTTTTTTGTGGTTTTCTACGTTTTTTTAAGGTTTTTTAGGTATTTTCTAGGATTTTTAGGGTTTTTAAATTTTTCTAGGGTTTTTAGGGTTTTTACAGTTTTTAGGGTTTTCTAGGATTTCCTAGGATTTTTAGGATTTTTAAGGGTTTTTAGGATATTTTTTAGGGTTTTTAGAGTTTTCTAGGGTGTTTTAGGGTTTTCCAGGATTTTTTAGTATTTTTTAGTGTTTTCTAGCGTTTTGTAGGGTTTTTAGGGTTTTGTAGGGTTTTTAGGGTTTTTAGGGTTTTTAGGATTTTTTAGGGTTTTCTAGGGTTTTGTAGGGTTTTTAGGGTTTTCTTGGATTTTTAGGATTTTTTAGGGATTTCTAGCGTTTTTAGGGGTTTTTAAGGTTTTCTAGGGTTTTTACGGTATTTTAGGGATTTTTAGTATTTTCTAAGGTTTTTAGGGTGTTTTAGGATTTTTTAAGGTTTTCTAAGGTTTTTAGGAATTTTTGGGTTTTCTAGGTTTTCTAGGGTTTTTTAGGATTTTCAGGGTTTTTTAGGATTCTCTTGGGGTTTTTAGGTTTTTTCCGTTTTTTATGGTTTTTTAGGGTTTTTAAGGATTTTTTAAGTCTTTTAGGGTTTTCTCTTATTTTTTATGGTTTTCTAGGGTTTTTAAGGTTTATAAGATTTTTAGGGTTTTGTAGTGTTTTTAGGGTTTTTAAGGTTTTCTATGATTTTTTAGGATTTTCTATGATTTTTTTGGGTTTTTAGAGTTTTTTAGGGTTTTTAGGATTATTAGGGTTTTTTAAGGTTTTCTGCGGTTTTTATGGGTTTTTTGGGTTTTCTAGAACCCTAAAAACCCTTAAAACCCTTGAGAATCCTAAAAAATCCTAGAGAACCTTAAAACACCCTAAAAATCATAGAAAACCCTAAAAAATCCTAAAAAAAACCATAGAAAACACTAAAAAACAGTAAAAACCCTTAAAAAACCTAAAAACCATAAGAAACCCTAGAAAACCATTAAAAATCATAGAAAACCCTAGAAAAAGCTAAAAATCATAAAAACCCTAGAAAACCCAAAAATTCCTAAAAACCCAAGAAAATCTTAAAAAACTATAAAATCCCTATAAAACTGTAAAAAAAATCCTCAAAAACCTTAAAAATACCCTAAAAACCCTACAACACCCTATAAAACCCTAGAAATCCGAGAAAATCTAAAATTCCCTATAAAACAAAAAAAAATCCTAAAAACCCTGAAAAACCTTAAAAATCCTAGAAAACTCTAAAAAAAACCCTAAAAATCATAAAAACCCTAAAAAACACTTGAGAATCGTAAAAACCCTAAAAATCCATAAAAACCCTAAAAACCTCCAAAAAAACCTAGAAAATTCTAGAAAATCCTAAACAACAGTAAAAATCCTAAAAAATCATAAAAAGTAAAAAAACTCCTAAAATCCCTAAAAACCCTAGAAAACCCTAAGAACTCGAGGAAGCCATAAAGACCCTAAAAAGCCCCTGAAAACCCTAAAAACCCTAAAATCCATAGAAAATCCTAGGATTTTTAGGATTTTCTAGAGCCTTTTAGCGTTTATATGGTTTTCTAGAGTTTTTAAAGTTTTCTCTGGTTTTCTAGGATTTTTAGGGTTTTTTAGGGTTTTATAGGATTTTTAGTATCTTTTAGGGTTTTTTAGGGTTTTTTATGGTTCTTATGATTTTTTAGGGTTTTATGGTTTTTAGGGTTTTTAGGAATTTCTAGGATTTTTTACGGTTTTCTAGGTTCTTAGGGTTTTCTAGGGATTCTTAGTTTTTTTTTATGGTTTTTTAGGATTTTCTAGGGGTTTAGGGATTTATTGGGTTTTCTAGGATTTTTTGGGGTCCTTTATGATTTTCTAGGGTTTTTTAGGGTGTTCAAGGTTTTTTTGGATTGTCTAGGGATTTTTCAGTTTTTTAGGGTTTTCTTTTCTTATGTAGGTTTTTTTTGGATTTTCTATTCCTTTTAAGGGTTTTTTAGAGTTTTTATATTTTTAGGGGTTTTTTGGGTTTTCTAGGATTTTTAGATTTTTTATGGTTTTTAGGGTTTTCTAGGGTTTTTGGGTTTTTTTGGGTTTTCTAGGTTTTTTAGGTTTTTCTAGGGTTTTTTGGGTTTTTTAGTGTTTTCTAGGAGTTTTAGGAGTTTTTAAAGTTTTCTAGGGTTTTTACAGTATTTTAGGAATTTCTAGGGTTTTCTATGTTATTTAGGGTGTTTTAGGATTTTCTAGGGTTTTTTAGGATTTTCTAGGATTTTTAGGGTTTTTTAAGGTTTTCTATGATTTTTCGGGTTTTTTAAGGTTTGCAAGGGTTTTTAGGGTTTTCTAGGGTTTTTAAGGTTTTCTAGGGTTTTAGGGTTTTCTAGGTTTTTATGGATTTTTTGGGTTTTCTGTAGTTTTTAGGGTTGTTTAGGTTTTTAGGGTTTTTAGGGTTTTCTAGGATTTTTAGGATTTTTGGGGTTTTTTAGGGTTTTTGGAAATTTTAGGATTTTCTAGAGTTTTTTAGGGTTTTCGAGGGTTTTTAGGGTTTTGGGGGTTTTTAGGTTTTTCTAGGGCTTTTAGGGTTTTCTAAGGCTTCTAGGAATTTTTATGGTTTTCTAGGGTTTTTAGGGTTTTCGAGGGTTTTTTGGGATTTTGGGGTTATTTAGGTTTTCCAAGGTTTTTTTGGGTTTTCTAAGGTTAAGGGTTTTAGGATTTTTTTTTAGGATTTTTAGGATTTTTTTTTTGGGTTTTCTAGGGTTTTTAGAGTTTTTTTTGTTTTTTAGGATTTTTTAGCATTTTCTAGGTTTTTTATGGTTTTTTAGGGCTTTTCGGGTTTTCTAAACTTTTTAGGGTTTTTTAGGATTTTCTAGGATTTTTAGGAGTTTTTAGGGTTTTCTAGGGTTTTTAGGGTTTTTTAGGATTTTTTAGGGTTTTCTAACATTTTTAAGGTATTTAAGGTTTTTTAGGATCCTCTTGAAGTTTTAGGGTTTTTTTGAATTTTCTATGGTTTTTTTGGGTTTTTAGGATTTTTTTGTGGTTTTCTACGATTTTTTAAGGTTTTTTAGGTATTTTTTAGGATTTTTAGGGTTTTTAAATTTTTCTAGGGTTTTTAGGGTTTTTACAGTTTTTAGGGTTTTCTAAGATTTCCTAGGATTTTTAGGATTTTTAAGGGTTTTTAGGATATTTTTTAGGGTTTTTAGAGTTTTCTAGGGTGTTTTAGGGTTTTCCAGGATTTTTTTGGATTTTTTAGTATTTTCTAGGGTTTTGTAGGGTTTTTAGGGTTTTGTAGGGTTTTTAGGGTTTTTAGGGTTTTTAGTATTTTTTAGGGTTTTCTAGGGTTTTGTAGGGTTTTTAGGGTTTTCTTGGATTTTTAGGATTTTTTAGGGATTTCTAGCGTTTTTAGGGGTTTTTAAGGTTTTCTAGGGTTTTTACGGTATTTTAGGGATTTTTAGTATTTTCTAAGGTTTTTAGGGTGTTTTAGGATTTTTTAAGGTTTTCTAAGGTTTTTAGGAATTTTTGGGTTTTCTAGGTTTTCTAGGGTTTTTTAGGATTTTCAGGGTTTTTTAGGATTCTCTTGGGGTTTTTAGGTTTTTTCCGTTTTCTATGGTTTTTTAGGGTTTTTAAGGATTTTTTAAGTCTTTTAGGGTTTTCTCTTATTTTTTATGGTTTTCTAGGGTTTTTTAAGGTTTTTAAGGTTTTTAGGGTTTTGTAGTGTTTTTAGGGTTTTTTAAGGTTTTCTATGATTTTTTAGGATTTTCTATGATTTTTTTGGGTTTTCTAGGGTTTTTAGAGTTTTTTAGGGTTTTTTAGGATTATTAGGGTTTTTTAATGTTTTCTGCGGTTTTTATGGGTTTTTTGGGTTTTCTAGAACCCTAAAAACCCTTAAAACCCTTGAGAATCCTAAAAAATCCTAGAGAACCTTAAAACACCCTAAAAATCATAGAAAACCCTAAAAAATCCTAAAAAAAACCATAGAAAACACTAAAAAACAGTAAAAACCCTTAAAAAACCTAAAAACCATAAGAAACCCTAGAAAACCATTAAAAATCATAGAAAATCCTAGAAAAAGCTAAAAATGATAAAAACCGTAGAAAACCCAAAATTTCCTAAAAACCCAAGAAAATCTTAAAAAACTATAAAATCCCTATAAAACTGTAAAAAAAATCCTCAAAAACCTTAAAAATACCCTAAAAACCCTACAACACCCTAAAAAACCCTAGAAATCCGAGAAAATCTAAAAATCCCTATAAAACAAAAAAAAATCCTAAAAAAAATCCTAAAAACCCTGAAAAACCTTAAAAATCCTAGAAAACTCTAAAAAAACCCTAAAAATCATAAAAACCCTAAAATACACTTGAGAATCGTAAAAACCCTAAAAATCCATAAAAACCCTAAAACCCTCCAAGAAAACCTAGAAAATTCTAGAAAATCCTAAACAACAGTAAAAATCCTAAAAAATCCTAAAAAGTAAAAAAACTCCTAAAATCCCTAAAAACCCTAGAAAACCCTAAGAACTCGAGGAAGCCATAAAGACCCTAAAAAGCCCCTGAAAACCCTAAAAACCCTAAAATCCATAGAAAATCCTAGGATTTTTAGGATTTTCTAGAGCCTTTTAGCGTTTATATGGTTTTCTAGAGTTTTTAAAGTTTTCTCTGGTTTTCTAGGATTTTTAGGGTTTTTTAGGGTTTTATAGGATTTTTAGTATCTTTTAGGGTTTTTTAGGGTTTTTTATGGTTCTTATGATTTTTTAGGGTTTTATGGTTTTTAGGGTTTTTAGGATTTTCTAGGATTTTTTACGGTTTTCTAGGGTTCTTAGGGTTTTCTAGGGATTCT